>NW_007256934.1:318245-345797 GCF_000164805.1 Carlito syrichta | reverse complement strand
GGGGACTGCGCGCGGCGGGGCCGTCCCGAATCCCGGACGTGCCGCCGTCTCTGCCTGCTTCTCGTCTCGCTCCCTGTCTCTCAAGTTCTGTGTCTCTGTTGCCTTCATCCTCCTCTCTCCCGTCCTCTCATCACTGTTGTCTTTCCCCTCGCCCCACTCCTCTCGGTCTGTGCTTCCGTCTGTGTGACTCTGTCTCCCTCTCCCCACCCTCTTCTGCGTCTCTCTGTCTCTGCCAGGGTGTCCCTCCGTCTCTGGCTCTCTCTCTCCTTCCCTGTGTATTTCTCCCACACTCTGGGTCTTGTCTCCCTGGCTCTCCTCTCCTCGGTCTCTGGCTCTCTCCGCACCCATCTCTCCACCCGTCCCGGTTTCTGTCCTGGCCCCATATTTCCATCTGTCCCTTGCGGCGTTAGCATTTCAGACATTAGAGAAGACCCTCCGGAGGCCGCCCGGGGCGGTGGGTGTCTGGTCCTTCAGAACTGCATCCCTCCGGCTGGGTGCTGGGTCCTTCTGTTCTGAACGGGAGCGCTGTCGTTCCTTGAGGTCTTAGGGACTGCTCTTTTCTTAGTCACCTTTCCACCAAGGTGAGGTCAGTGACAAAGGTGCCAGTGAAGTAAAACAGAAGAGAGCTGTTTAATTGTTTCCAAAATATAAAGAGAGTGTACCAAACATATCTGCAGCAAAGCAGAGCCACCTGAGAACAGCCTTCTGAATTCTGGAGGGAATCACAACAGGCTTCGCTAGTAATGAGAGGGTTGTCTAAAAAGTGTTTGAAAATAATTTGAAAAAGCACTTGATGGAAATCTCTTGCTATGCTAAATGGATGCCAACTAATCTTTGTTTTCTTATGTGTATTTTTAGGATTCCAGCGACAACTTTCCTAATTATTGTTTTGGGAAAGTTATGGGAAATGTCCCGTGTCAACTGAGACATTTGTGTTTAAGAAAATATTCAGCCTTTGTACTTTTATACCTTTTTACACTCTAGTGATCAAGAAGAATTATTTCTAACTGCAAAGAAAATAGTAAAGGATTTGTCCGTAATTTTAAAACATGAGGCATTCCAGGGATCAATAATTATTTTTGGAAAGCTTTCATTATAAGGATGTTTTGAAGGATATTACATCTTAGTGAAATATGCAAGTTATTACACACTTAGATCATTGTGCGATGCCAGAGAAGTTTGTGTGTTGTAAGCAAGTCGTGGTAGTGATGGCTTTTTATGGGAAACATAGCTGGGAAATTAATTTCTCTGATTTTCACTGTTTTCTTTAGTCATGCATAATGTACCTTTGTTTTTAGCAAAATATGGCCCAGGGCTACAAAACTTGATACACTGTGTTATTTGTCCAATCTGAATTACCATTTAGAAAACCACCTTTTCCTTTTGGTTACATGATATAAGTTGATATGATCTCATTACTCATGTGCGAAGGGCTGCTGATGAATTTTAATAGCACTGATTTGTGATTTTAAATCAAAATGTTAGTTTTTGGTGAGCTAAAATCTTGATTTATGTCATGTTAGTGAATCATCACTATTTATAGGGCTTTGCCACCTTGTATGCCAGGTGCTGCTCAGCATTTAGTCTAGGCAGGGTTGTCTGGAATTCCTTATTAGATGATTGTCCCTGAGTGATGTGGTACCTCTACTCATGGCATGTTCGTATAACGTCTCTCAGAATGTTCCAGTCGTTAAATAATATTTATTAAAAGGAAATTGACTTAAATTTTTCCTCATAGACTTTGGAAACTGTGTGAGGTGGTTTGATAAAGTACGTTTATTACAGTAAATGCTGATTTTGTTATTATTTGTTCAAAAGTATAAGGCAGTTAAAAATGTTATCTTTTGATATGTGTGGCACTTCCCTTCCCCTGTGTTTCCGGTGCTCTCAACTCTTATTTATCATCCAAATCTAAAGTCCTTTGCCACCTGACCTAGCAAGAGTCTTTGCTACTTCAACCTCGCAAAGCCTTTCGCGATTTTCATAAGCCCCTTGCCTCCCAGGCTTCGGGGTGCACCTTCCTCCGTGTTTACCTCTGTGCTTGCTTGACTTACTTGACTCTTAACTACTTGCTTGACTCTTCCTCCCTGGACTGTTACCTCCTAGAGGTGAAAATGGTGTTCCTTTTTTCTCTTCCTCTGAATTTCAGATGCCCAGCACAGTGCTTGGCATATGACAGATTATTTACAAAAGACCCATTGTTCTCTTTCCATTTGTCTCTAACTAGTGATGCTGATTCTTTGTAGATGCAGTAGCTCAAGGGAAATACTTTAGTGTGGTGTAATAGCAGATCATAGACTTAAGAGTGAAAGAGCCTGAGAGCATTTCATTGCACTTTTTTTTTTTTTTGAGTTGGAGTCTCACTCAGTTGCCCAGACTAGGCAATTCACTCACCTCAGTCTCCCAAAGCACGGGATTACAGGCTGAGCCACCGAGCCCGGCCTCATTGCACTTATTAATATCAAAGATGAGGCTGGGTGCAGTGGCCCTTGCCTGTAATTCCAGAACTTTGGGTGGTCAAGGCAGGAGGATTACTGGAGCCCAGGAGTTCAAGACCAACTTGGGCAGCAGAGCGAGACCTCATCTCTACAAAAATAAAAAAAATACAATATTAAAGATGAAGAGGATGAAGCCCTAAGAGTGTGAAACCACACTCAGGCATGACATGACAGTGAGGCCTCAGTGGCTATGGAATTGACTCCTTGTGTTTTATTTCATGGTGCCACAGTTCTCTTTATTGGATTCATGTTTGATTTCTATTTCTAGAAGTGGGTAGATATATTTATAATTCGAAGTTGGAAGTTGTAATCTAAATTCTGAAGATTTCTTTTTGTGTCAACCTATAAAAGCCATGCATGGCCGAGGTGAAAGGATTGCCGGAGCCCACGGGTTTGAGACTAGCCTGGGCAACTTGGCGAGACCCTCATCTCTACAGTAAATCCAAAAATTAGCCAGGCGTGGTAGTTCACGTCTGTTGTTCTGGTTACTTGGAAGGCTGAGCCCAGTAGATCAACACTGGGGTGGCTGTGAGCGTGCCTGCATTCCAGCCTGGGCAAAGGAGTGAGACTCCAACTCAAAAAAAAAAAAAAAAAAAAAAGCCATGCATTAAATTGATCTGTTTGCAGCAACTGATAATCATTTGGGTTGCAGAAGTATGGATGTAATATTTATCTATCAGGACAGTGATTTCTAAGTTGCTCTTATGTGCTAGGCATTGTTTGGAGTGTTAACTGTGTCATCATGAGCAGGAGAATTATTTCTAGTTGCAAAGGAAATTTAAGCTCTCTGGGCTTATATTTTCTCCTTTATAACTTTCTTTGTGTGTGTTGAAGGGAGGTAGGGAGGAGGGAAAGGAAGTTTGGATCAGACTATTTGCTCTTTTTGAAGATTTTCTTTAGAGACTACCCATTTAACTCCCAGAACAACTGCAAATTCATTTGTTTTATGTATCAGACTTCCCTGTAAGCTTTTGTTTGAAAAAGGCTAGTAGAGCTTTTAAAAATTGAAGGCTACTTTACTTTATGATCTCCATTCTCTCCTCTGATTCCTGAATTTCATAATTATGATCATTTGTAGATTTTAAATCTGCGTATTTGGAAGATTGTTGGTAACAGTACTAAGGGCAGAAGGAGAATCAGATTTTTCCTGAGAGATATTAATTTCAGGTTTCCATATGCTGAATTTGACATGGTAGAAATAGAAATAGAAGTGTGGAGACATATAGAGGCAGGCCAGAATCTCTCAGGAAGGACAGCGCCTGGGGCGAACAATAGAGATTAAATGATCATTTACATTGAATTAATAATTTTTTTTTTTTTTTTTAGTTGGAGTCTCACTCTGTTGTCCAGGCTGGAGTGCAGTGGCACACTCATGGCTACCCCAGTGTCAACCTGCTGGGCTTCGGTGATCCTTCTTCCTCAGCCTTCCAAGTAGCTGGAACCACAGGTGCGCGCTACCACACCTGACTAATTTTTGATTCATTGATTCACCAAGTTGACCCAGCTGGTCTCGAATCCATGGTCTCGGACAATCTACTTGCCTTGGCCTCCCAAAGTGCTGGGATTACAGGCTGAGACACCGAGCCCGACCTGAATTAATTTAAATGGAGGGAAAATAAAACTTTTAAGGGATAGAGTATATAGAGAGAAATAAGCAAAGATGTATGAGGAGAGACAAGAACTTTTTTTTCCCTTTTCTTTTTTTAGATTAGAAAATATAGTCTGTTTAGAAAGTAAATTAGAGGGGCTGTGCTCTGTGACTCAGTTTGTAATTCCACTACTTTGGGAGGCCGAGGCGAGTGGATTGCCTGAGCCCATGGGTTCGAAACCAGCTCGGGCAACTTGATAAGACCTCGTCTCTACAATAAATAAAAAATTAACAGGGCATTATAGTGTGTGCCTGTAGTTCAAGCTACTTGGAAGGCTGAGGTGGAAGGATCACTTGAGGCCAGCAGGTCGACGCTGGGGTGGCCGTGAGTGTGTCCCTGCATTCCAGTCTGGGTGACAGAGTAAGACTCCAACTCAAAAATAAATGAATAAATCAATAAAAAAGAAAAGAAAGTAAATTTGAGACAGAAAGAGGAGATTCACCTTCCCAAGGTAGGGGAGGGGGCCAAAGCCAGGAAGCATGGCAACAACCATAGCTCAGAGAGCACATGGCCACACCAGAGTCTAGCAGGGCAATGGCCATAATGACTTAGCAGTGGCCAACATTTTATTTTCTAAGCTCATCTGCAGTCGTAAGGTAAGAAAGGATAATGCATAATTTACATTGAGCAATAATTTGCTTTCATGATTTTTAGGACATCTACCTACATGTCAGTGTTCTAATTACATTCATTTTTTGCTTAAATGTTTGAGTGCCTACATTTTGCCTGGCACTATTATACACTGTGGGGACACTGTAGCCTTTAGACACACAAGGTCCTTGCTGTCATTGAACTTGCATTCTAGAGTGAAAACCCAATGACTATAAACAGACACATGAATAAGATCATTTCCAATCATGACATTTGCCATTAGGAAAACAAGATAGGGTGATATGACAGTAAGTGACAAGGCTACTTTAATTTGAGGTGGCCAAGGAAGACCTCTCCAAGGATGTTCCTCAATAACATGAAAGAGTCAGACCCATGAAGATCTGGGAGAACGTCCTGGCAGAGGGCATATCAGGGCTGTCTTTAAGGCAGCAGCAAGCTGGACACACACTGACCAGGGTGGTTGGATTCAGGCAACTAGGGGAAATTGTAGGAATGAGGTCAGAGAGATGGCCAGGCCTATGGTATTCCAAGTACATTTTATTGAACACCCTGGAGGATTTTAAACAGAGAAGTGAACAAATATGACTTAGCATGTCTGTCTGTAGTGTGAGCAAGAGTGTCTGAAGTAAGACAGTGTGGGAGGCTGTGAAAATGATGTAGCTGAGAGTTTGGTGGCTTGGCCATGGGTGGAAACTAGAGAGGTCGATCAGTCATTGTTCTTATCATGAATAGAACAATCATTCATGAACATAGAAGAATCATTGAGTTGAATCATTTTCTCTTGCTTTGATCTACATTGCAACACTTCACTGGTTCAGCAGTAGCTTTTATTTTTATGTTTCAGACCTCTGTACTTTCTCACAGTTCCCAGATGTCACCTCTTTACCTTCCTTCAAATATCTCAGGGAGTGCAAACTTCTTTCCTGTGGGAGCCTGTGGTAAGTCCTGGCTCTTTGGGATAGGGCTGATCTCCGGGCTGCACAAGGATGCTTGGTTCTTTCTGAAAAGCAAATTGGAGAGCACACTTGACCCAGCGTCTCATCACTTGGTCTGTATCTGACTGAGGACAAGGGAGAGGAAGCAATGCAGAATTCCTCTAATTGGGATTGAGTGTCACTTTTCTCTAACCCTCAGCTTTGAAAGCTTTGTACATGTCTTGAAAGACTTCACTGTGAAAGACGCACTGTTAGATCTGGTTCTCACCCATCCCTGTATCCCAGCCTTTTGCGAAGTGCTGTGACATGGGCGTTCAGCAGATCCATGTGGAAGCTGTTGGATATACTCTCTCAGAGACACCAGTAGTTTTGATTCAGCTGATTTATTTTTACTGCCTTGCAGCAAGTATATGGCTGCATGTGGCTTCAACTTTAGATGTTATTAAGTGGCAAGTTAGGAAATGATTTTTCTGGAGTTTGTACTTATGGGCTAAAGGAGAAAAGATACAATCCAGTTTATGTCTTTACAACATTTCTTGCCTGGCTGTCTTGAGATAAACATTTTAGTCATTTTTATGGCAGTTAGAACTTAAACAAGTACAGATACATCTGTCACTAGTTAATTTGATGATTTACAAATCTAAAATGATTCCAAGGAAGTCTGTAATGATGGTGCCTTTGCCTAAATTAATCTTTCCATAGAAATTAGTGGGTTTATCTAACTAATACACTTTATAACCATCTATAAAAGGTATTAAATTATCATCAGTTCTTTTTCCTGAAACCAGCTACTCTTCTGTTTTACTATTGAGCCATAATAGTTCACATAATGATGTTATTTTAAAATCCTTCCCTTTGTTACAGAATGTAGTACAGTACTCAAATGGGACTGCAGACATTGTGGCATTACCTGATTTTTATGTAATCCTTGTCTACTCTTTCTTTTGATGCTCTTCAATCAGGAGTTTCTCCTGTATCTGAACATTCTTTCTGTCTTGCCAAAACATTGTGCGTTCTTCCTGTTGACTTCTATGCTAGGCATCTTCTGTTTGCCTCTCTAGAAGCACTCTCAACCTTTGTATTTCTTGCACTCTGCCGAGAAAAATAACCTGGCTAAGCCACTTTGACTTACAGATGACTTAGGTAATTGTGGAGCTCCAGCAGGAGAGTGGAAGGAGTGTGGAGAGTGGGGATGTTTTTTCCCTTGACTTCTTCCCTGCTAGATCAACTTGGGCTGCCTGTGTCTGTGCACTTGTAGTCACTGTTCCTCTCCAGGTAGCCTTGTCTGTACAGCTCTCTTCTTCCAGATTCCAGTAATCTGTAGAATAGCTTTCCTGCTTTTTTTTAACTTGGATTTACACTTCAGATTCTTCTATACTCCTACCCACACATTATTAAATTGCTGTTTATAAATAAACCCTCCTAAACTTAATCAGGAGTTGTATCAATTAAGGCTCCATTTTCTGTTGACTCATCCACTGAAAGCCTCTTCCTTTTGGAGTTGTCTTGGATTGGTAAGAGCAGTTGGCCTCTTTTACCTTTGTTAGACATCTGCTTTCCACCCCAGATTATATGTTGTCAACAGTGGTGCATTAACCTAAGTTGTTATTGTGTAAATACTTTACTGTCGTGTATTGGTTTAAGCTTGTTACTGGATAGTTTGTATACCTTCTGCATATATACTCTGCTTCATTCACTCCTACTTACTCTTGAATGCAGTGCATGTTTATAGAGTTACTATTCAGGACGAGGCACTATGCTTAACACTACAGATACAAAAAGGCAGACTTTAGTCCCTAGTTGAGATGATGACTAGGGAGGGAGCAAGAAATAAGCAACTAAAATGCTGTTTACAAATCAGGTTTGTGACTAGGGCTATCAAGGAAATAAATGATGCAGTGGTAGAAGGTGATAGGAAGGACTGTCATTTACTTGAGATTACAAGCAAGTGAAAGGCAGGGGCATAATAAAGTGACTCTGGTTAACCTGCATGTATTATGTCGGCTTTTAAAACATGACTTTTTTGGGGGGGAGTTGGAACCTCTGTCACCCAGGCTGGAGGGCAGTGGCACGCTCTCAGCCACCGCAGCCTCCACCTGCTGGGCTCAGGCTATCCTTCTGCCTTAGCCTTCCAAGTAACTGGAACTACAGGCATGTGCCACCATACCTGGCTAATTTTTTGATTTATTGCGGAGATGAGGTATCATCAAGTTGTCCAGGCTGGTCTCGAATCTGCGGGCTCAGGCAATCCTCTCATCTCAACCTCCCAAAATGCTAGGATTATAGGTGTGAGCCACTGAGCCCGGCTTAATACATGAATTTTGAAAGCTTTTCTCAATCATGACACAAACAATAAATCTTCTTGGCAGGAAAATTAGAAACTGCAGATAAACCATAAGAAAATAAATTGTGGCCAGGCTCAGTGGCTCAGCCTGTAATCCCAGCACTTTGGGAAGCTGAGGCGAGTGGATTGCCTCAGTCATGGATTCGAGACCAGCCTGGGCAACTTGGCAAGACCTTGTCTCTACAATAAATGAAAACAAATTAGCCAAGTGTGGTAGCGCACGCTTGTTGTTTTGGCTACTTGGAAGGCTGAGGTGGAACGATTGCTGGAGGCCAGCGGGTCGATGCTGGGGTGGCCGCGAGTGTGCCACTGCACTCTGGCCTGGGCGACAGAGTGAGCTTCCAACACACACACACACACAAGAAAATAAATTGCTTATACCTAAAATTAATAGTTGATGTGTGTGTGTATATACACATATGTGTATATATATCCTTTAAGAATTTTCTTGTGCATCATTTTTTAAATGAAAATAATATCATATATATTATTTTGTAACTTGCATTTTTTGTTTAACCATCCATCAGTAACACCATTCTACATCAATATATGCATTTTGAAAAGTGATTATTGTGTAATCTGTAGTTAAAGATTGCAGAGTTCCTTATCTCTCTGCTTATTATGTTTATTAGGACTTTTAAAAAGTTTGATAGGCATAAAGAAGAAATTGGGCCAGTGATCTTGCCACATAAATAACCTATGGAAACTGGGAGACTCTTGAGTATAGAAATTGCCCAAGCCAGATGGATTTTTTTCTTTATAAAAATTCCTTTGAAGCCAGGCTCGGTGGCTCATCCTGTAATCCCATGCCTTTGGGAGGCTGAGGTGAACGGGTTGCCTGAGCCCGCGGGTTCAAGACCTGCCTGGGCAGCGAGACCTCATCTCTACAATAAATCAAAAAATCAGCTGGGCATGGTAGCGCATGCCTGTAATTCCGGCTACTTGGAAGGCTGAGGCGGAAGGATCGCCAGAGCCCAGCAAGGTCGAGGCTGCGGTGGCCGCTTCCAGTCTGGGCGACAGAGTGAGACTCCAACTCAAAAAAAAAGAAAAAAAAATTCCTTTGAATTATGAAGTGTAATAAAATTAGTTAAATTACAACAGAGAGAGGAAACAATTTAATCAAACTTCTTTTGTTTAATAATTACATTCTATTGTTTTTAGGTCTAACACTACCACTAGTTATTTCTACTTTGTCACATATTAAGTGAAAAATTGGGATTTCAGGAAATTGAACTATTTGACTAGTACAGATAAACAATTTACATATAACAGTTTTTCTTGATGGCATTTGCTTTCCCAGTGTGTTCCATGGTGTAATGGTTTTGTGTAGTGTCAAGTGTGCAGCCCAAGAGGAATCTTACAGATGACAGTATAGCCTACTGGTTAACCATGAGGAGTCTGGAATCTGTCTGGGTTTGAGTCTTGGCTCTATCACTTCCTAGATGTGAGGCCTTGGAAAAGTTACTGAACCTTCTGTGTTTCTGTGTCATCATCTATAAAATGGGAATGACAACAATAGTATTTGCATCATAGGACTGTTTGAGGATTAGAATAGTGAATATTTGTAAAGTGCTTAGAACAGTGGTAGGCACATAGTAAACACCACAGAAGTGTGTGATAAGCAATAATCAACAAAATCTGAGAATGCTTTTTTTTTGAGTTGGAGTCTCACTCCATCACCCAGGCTGGAGTGCAGTGGCACACTCATGGCTACCTCAGCATTGACCTGCTGGGCTCCAGCAATTCTTCTGCCTCAGCCTTCCAAGTAGCCAGAACTACAGGTGCGCGCTATCACACCTTACTAATTTTTGTTTGATTTATTGTAGAGATGAGGTCTCGCCACTTTGCCTGGGCTGGTCTCAAACCCACGGGCTCAGGTAGTCCACTCGCCTTGGCCTCCCAAAGTGCTGGGATTACAGGCTGAGCCACGGAGTCTGGCCAATGCTGATTTTTTTTTTGAACTGGAGTCTCACTCTGTCGCCCAGACTGGAGTGCAGTGGCCACTCCCGGCCACCGCAGCCTCGACCCCCTGGGCTCTGGCAATCCTTCCACCTCAGCCTTCCGAGTAGCCAAAATTACAGCCACGCGCTACCATGCCTGGCTGATTTTTTGATTTATTGTAGAGATGAGGTCTCGCCAAGTTCCCCAGGCGGGTCTCGAACCCGTGGACTCAGGCAATCCACTCACCTCAGCCTCCCAAAGTGCGGGATTACAGGCTGAGCCACCGAGCCCGGCAATGCTGATGTTTTTAAACAGCAAACCTTTCTCAGCCTTTACTATGTTAATGTGCATGAACATGACAGTTCCCCAAAGGGGTGTTTGACCATGGGACTTGTATTTTTCCTTGCATATATCACTGGATTAATGTTCATCAGCACACTATGGGAAAAAAAATTGATAAAATAATTGACTAAACATTTTCACCAGTCTGTTGTCTCCTGAAAGAGAAGGACCACTCTTATTGCCAGGATTCATTTCTATACTTTTCACACCCATCACAGAGTAAGAACATGGTTCCTGTTTTTTTTTTATTATTCTTTTTTAAAAACACTTTTTCTTTTTAAAGGTAAAAATGAATGTTTTTCTTCATTACCCAGAGAAACACTTCCAGCCACTATGCACATGAAGTTACATTGGGCCTCTGCAGCTCGCTGAGCACAAGATTTACAGTGTATAATATTTTCTAAAAAGCAATTTTTTTTGGTTATTCTTTCTAATTGTAAAAAATACAAATTCATTGAAGTGAGCTTGAGAAACATCGGGAACTCTAACAAATAAAATCACTTTTTTTCCCCTGTGCTACTATTAACATTTTGAGTCTTTTTTCTTTTCAAAATTGAGAGCCTAATATAATGTGGTTTTGTGTCCTTCCTTTCTTTTTCACTTGACTTTATTTATATAATATTCTTGATCCAAGACATGCAGTGATTTCTGGCCTTCAGATGATTGGTAATCTACATTTCAAAAGAGCTTCCTTCCTTACTTACCAACTTCTGTGGCCAGAGACAATATGAAAATAAAATGGTGTATCTAGAATGAGTTTCTCCCTCATTTTAAATATTCTCGGAAATTGGAACCACCTGGTAAGCAGTTGGCAATTCTGTTTAAGAGACCTGGAGTAGGTGACCTCAGGTTGCTTCATTTTTATGAGTCATTCCAGTGTTCTAGCCAGAAGCCAGATGGACTCAGAAGAATCCATGACCAGGATGTTTTGGAGGCATTACTTACTCATCCTGAGTGGCTGTGAGGACATTTATATAAGGTTGAGATTGACAAGGAAAAGTTGTCTAGGGAAATCTGAATTATCCTAAAATTAATTTAACTACTATTTAACTTTTAAGTTGTAAATCTGTGCTCTCTATTTTGCACGCTGGAGGTAGGAGTCAAATAATAATATAGGGGAACAAACATTGTCTCTAAATATCTTGTCCTTGTTAGTTTGAGTAGGAAATAATATTGAATTTATATGACATTACATAATGTAAAGACCTTAAACATACTAATCATTATGAGTTTTACTTTGTGTACTTTGTAAATGATGGATGCTGTAATGGTTAAAATATATGCCAATAAGTTGTTTTCATTCAAAAGTCCTTATTCAACAACTTCGAAGCTTTATCTCGCTTCAAGATTAAATCAGTCATGCCTTTAAATACTTATCTTTAACATCTGTGGCAAATGAAAATATTTAAACTCTCTCTGAAGAGGAAAGCCATACTAGACTGTTTAATTGAATTAAATTAGCTTTTCATGGAAACCTAGGAGCTGTTTCTGGAACCAATTTGGAAAATGATCTCTGTATGCTGTGGCATTTATGTTTGATTATGTTTTTCTTAGTAATTCTCAGTGGACCCGATTCACTCCTTGCTTCAGTCATCAAACCCTTGCAATTTTTGCCGGCAAATTACATATTTCCTACCCTATTATTATGCATATTTATGAAATACTGTATGCTTCCTCTTTAAGTATAGATGTTATAAAAATTATTTATTAATTTGATAACAAAATTATTTGGATTTTATCATTACAGCATTCTGTGGCGTATGTTAAGGCTGACATAAGCAGCCATATATAAATTCACTTCTTTCAAAGTGTTTTATAGAATTTAACTTTTGACACATTTACTAATCAAAGCAGGTGGTAGTGTTTGTAAAAATGGCAGATAATCTGAAACTTCGTATAAATATATTGCCTTGAAACATCCAGTATTTTAGGCACATCAAAGATTGGTGTACTACATTTTCTGTACTCTCTTTTAATTGCAATCTCTTGATTCACAAAGCCATGAATAAATGGAAAATTGCTTTGAGTAACTCAATTTTCAACTTTTTTAGCTGTTAAAATGTACCCTGTGAGATTAGCGTGGGATATATTGTATATGCTTGGTACAAGAATGATAATGTAATGCCTTTATTTCTTGAATACTTCAGACTTAACAATTTAAAGATAAAACTAACCTTGTCCTTTAAAAAAAAGAAAAATCTTTGCTGTATCTACTTTGCTGAATGTCAGAAAGTTCGCTATTTTCCCCCTAAGGCCTAAGAATACAAGAATGCTCATTTGTGTTTTCTTCTACTCTTCATCTTCTCACTTTTCCACTCCCTTTACTTTTTTTCTTCTCTCTCTCTCTCACTTTGAACTTGATTTGAAAACATTATTTTCTGTGACTACTTTTTTCTCTGAGCAAAAAGAATGAATGCACATTCATTTCTATTCTGAATATTGACAGTATTTCCTTATTAGCTCTACTGTTCTCTGGTTGATTGGAGCATTGCCTAAGAGTAACTGGAATGATGATTTGGCATTTTGTAGGCATAAACTTAAAATATTTTAATAATATCATAGACCATAGGCTAATCATAACAGCAAGATACACTTCTATTTTGTGTTGTAGTCACTTATTTGATTATGTAGTTTCACTAAAAAAATGTATATTTTTTGAGTCAGAGTCTCACTCCGTCACCCAGACTGGAGTACAGCAGCATGGTCATGGCCACCCCAGTGTTGAACCACAGGCGTGCACTACCATGCCCGGCTAAGTTTTTGGTTTATTGTAGAGACAAGGTCTTATCATGCTGTCCAGTCTAGTCTCAAACTTACGGGCTCAGGCATTCCTCCCGCCTCAGTCTCCCAAAGTGCTGGGAGTATAGGCTCGAGCCACTGCGCCCAGCTCAAAATGCTTTTATGAAATATTTATGTTTTAAACATATAAAGAAATGTGTTTACATGGCCAAAAAAGTCAACAGTGGCCCAGGTATGTATTGTATAAAATATATTGTAGATATTACTTAGATCTTGATACTTTTTATTCCTTTATCAATCTCTTTGATATAAAAAATTTATAATTACATATTTAGGTTTTCATCTACATATCAATTTCATCTATATATCTAGCTCCTATTTTATGTAAAATTTCATGTATTTATACTTGTGATTTCAAAGCTGTTATGTGTCCCAAACATTTTTCCTTCAAACATGCTAGCATACACCCTGACTTACCAGGAGCCTTTAAATTTCTTTTTGGCTAATCTCTCCTAAACTTGGAAAGTATAATGCAACTTAACAATAATATTTTACATCTGTAGTTTGTGAATTATGTCTTTCTTACAAATGGGCTTATTAAATATTTATGCAATATGAATGAATTTGATGCCATACTGTAAATTAAATTGTGTCAGAGGCATAATCTAGTCCTCTAAAGAGAAAGATGTTTACATTCACACATGATACACTACCAAAAATTAAAGCAGAGTGCAAATAGACTGAATATGGGAAAGAGAAGAGGAGAAATTGGTGAGAACATTTATGAAGTGTGACGTTGATTCAGTTCTGTTATTCTATTTTTAGGTAATGCCGTTGGGGGTATGCTAGGGAAGGCTAGGATTGATGTTCCATGATTTCACTTTTAACATTTTGTTTTGAGTCCTTCAGTTACCTTAGTTGTCCTCAATTTAAACCACAGTGGTCTGCCATTAATGAAACTATCTGCCATGTTCTTGAAGAGGATTGGAATTTTTTCAGTTTCTTGTATTGGCTTAATATTTCTTTCCTCAACCAAAGAGGATGTTCAGATTGAAGAATGGCAGCAGTTCCTTAACTCTGCATGTGCCTTGTCATGCTGGGGAGTCTTTACATCTATAATGTTTCCTTTCTAGACTGAAGGAATGCTGATTTCTTCTTCTTCTTCTTCTTCATATGGCTGTCTTGTGGTCCACTTGTTCATTTTATTTTTATTTGTTTGAATTTTTCTCAGTCTCTAAATTTTTCTTTTTTTCTGGTGAAAGCAGGGTTGTAATTTTTTCATTCAGCAGCAGATATTTTTGGAGTGCTAGTCTGTGTTAGGTCAGAACTGCATGTAGTATTTCAAGTAAAGATGAACTCTGGTTTTAAGTAAGATGAGAACCATATTTTCTTTTCTCCAGTGATGTCTGTGCCATTGTTAGCTTTTCTTGGCTGCAGGAACTCATTAATGCAATATCCCAGAGATGACGTCTAAGCTCTTTTTTATGATAAGTAGGGCTCCCTATCCTGAGAAGTACAGGAATCCTATAGTTTTCCAATTTGAATCTTGTTGGACATTTTCCCCCTAGTAACTCATGAAGTTTTGGAACTCTTATAGGTTATCCCATTGGCTTGGCATTTCACATACTGGAAAAACTTAGTATCTTTTACAGACCTGGAAAATTTAATCTACATTTCCTCTCCTACATCATTTAAAAAGACGTTTAGACCACTTCCAGCACCTTCCTTGTTTATAGTTTTCCTGCCAAAGTAATGCCTTTTTTTCACTGTCTTTATTTCTCCATTGACTCATCTAATCTTATGATGACTCCATTCTTTTAATAACTTGTGGTACTGCCTTATCAAGGCTTTTGAAAAATTGAGTGGATTATATTGACTGGTTTCTTCCTCTACAAGTTTTTAATTTACCAAGATGTGATTACCCCTGAAAAAAATCAAAACTAGTCCCCCACTTATGATTATGTTTGCTAATTTCTCCTGTGACTCTCTGCTTTAGCATACATAGTCCTTACGCATTTGCCAAATTGCTAAGTAACTATAGCACTAAGTTAGGCAAACTTGAAAGGCTGTAGATAAAAGAGGTGAAATATAGAATTAATTGGGTGGTTGAAATGCAATTATATATAAGAAACAGGGAAAAAAGAGGCTACGATATTTGTCTTTTCTACATTCCAGGCAGTGTGCTAGGTCCATCACATTGAAAGTTAGTGGTTATTGTCATACCATGGTTATTGTCATCCCCTTTTACATACAAAGGAATTTAAGGCACAGTGAGGTTCAGCAGGTTGTAGCCTTGGATTCTAATGTAGGTATCCTCTGTTGCTAAATCTGTGCTCAAATTTTGGAGATCTGTTAGAGCCAGATGTTGTGCCAGTTTTTTTTTTTTGAGTTGGTGTCTCACTCTGGCGCCCAGGCTCGACCTTTTGGCCACCCCAGCATCGACCTACTAGGCTCTGGCGATCCTTCCATCTCAGCCTTCCAAGTAGCCACAACCACAGGCACTTGCTACCACGCCCGGCTATTTTTTGATTTATTGTAGAGACAAGGTCTTGCTAAGTTGCCTGGGCTGGTCTTGAACCCGGGCTCAGGCAGTCCTCTCGCCTTGGCCTCCCAAAGTGTTGGGATTACAGGTTGAGCCACCGAGCCCCGCCTTATGTAATACTTCTATACAGAGTACTGGCAGTGTTTTTTTTTTTTTTTTGAGCAAAATGACCACATTTTAATTAAAATAGGCTTTCCCCTTTGATCTACATATTGTGTATGTGGTGTATTTAACATGGGCTATGGTGACATTTTAGTGAATTTGGGGAATCAGATAGTCCAGGTAACTTACTAAGAATAGAGGGATGCAAGTTGAAGAAAAAGAATAATTTAAAATCAATCTATCTGAAATGATATTTTAAAGCTTAAATTATTTTGAAGGAAGCACTGTGACATATCCTAATTGAAGGACTTGATAGAGGACTGATGTTATATTACCAGGAGGGACCAAAGGGTGTGTACTAAAACACAATACAAACCTCCAAAGAGAGTTTAGTGTTGTAACTCTTATAAATAAATTTTCTTCAATATTTGGATGATTCTAGATCATTGTCTGTAGTAAAGACATCACTGTTTTTTATCTCTTCTGATCTGACTTATCAGAGTGTGCTGAGTGGATAGGAATGGGATGGCAACAGGTTTCCAGCAGCTTTGCAACCTGCCCAAAGGGTCACTGTCTGCCAGTCAGAGGGTTTGCTTCATATCTTTGTGAGACTTCTTTAGAAAAAGCCTCTCCTTTGTTTTAAGCATAATACCATTATTTTTTGCGGAGCAAAGTACAATAGGGTCTGCTGGCTGTGGCAGTGGGGTTCGGCTGAGGCAGAGTTACTGAATTAATTAAAAGACATCTTTAGTTTCCTAACCAGATTGATAAGCATGTATTCTACCTCGATACCAAGAGCTTTGAGGAAGAAAGCAAGGTTTAAAATGAGTTTAGGTGTTAAAAGTGCCATGACCAATTTACTTTTTAAAATACTTAATATGTAAAATGTTTAATGTTATAGATATTATGTATATGTTAAATCAGCACATTTTTTGTTATGCAATAATCGCTATTTGATTTTTCAAAAGAATATCAATATTACAAAAACATATTAAGCAATAGTATACTTTGTAACAAATAGCTTCCTTAGTGACTCCTTATATTCCAAAATATAATTTTTCCATTATGGAAAATTATATTTATGTTGAACATAAATAATCAGATATTTGCTTCACTAATGATCCAGCCTATTTTAAAATTATGTTACTGGATTTAACGATGCGACCTCTGTTCTGTGACCTTGTGTATTCTGGAGGCTTGTTGTGCATGTCAAGGGTATTTCCTTTTATTTGTTTTAATTTTACCTGCCATGTAAATCATTGAATGAACTTCATAATTTTATTACGAAACCATATAATAAGGAAGGACTAGTTGATTATTTTTTACTTTAACTTTCATAATCTTATATAATTCAAGTCTTCTTTGTGTTCTCATTTCTCAGGTCAAATCATTCTTTGTTTATAATTTTTCATCATAGTAATGGATGTGATGGGGTAATATGTTTTTCAATACATTTATTGTTCTTATTTTAGCATTTTACATCTGTTCTCTTTTCCAGGGGAGGAAGTTAAGAGGTATGTTGAGAAGAGCACACGATTGAGAGGCAGGAAAGGCTACAGTTAGTTTTGGAATCCCTGGCTGATCACTGAAAATGAAAGACTGGCCAACATGAGTGGGCAAATCTTACCTTGTTTACAAAGTAGGGTATAGTGTTAGTTTCTTTAGAGCAAGGTGCCATAACTGTTTCATGTCTCTATCTTTTTTCTTCTGTTGGCTTTGGAATTTCAGAGGCAAAAGTTAATGCTCATGACTTAAGTCCTTACTAACCTTTTCAGCTCTTACGCTTGTGTAATTCTTTATGTAAGAGACTGATACAAATCAAATAATTTAGTATTACCATGTGCATGCTTGTATTAATAAACTCTTTACTTGAGAGTCACAAATAATTTTTTGTTTGATAGAAAATAATTCTGCCACAATCAGTACTGTGTTTCTTTCTTAGAATTATTTTTCAAGAACTTTAAGGCAGTTGTTGAAAAGATTTTGGTCAGAAGTCAGATTCAGTTTCATGTTTGACTGTATTGGATTATAATGGCTAATTTGTACCAGAGATAAAAAATATGCAGAACTTGCTAGGAATGTGATAAATCAATTTCTGTAATTATAACTTTTCACTAATTAATAAGAGACAGTTTTATTGGTTACCTTTGTTCCTTTGACTCCTCATAGTAAGTTTTCTCTTTTAAAACCCTTTTTAATATAAAAACAAAGACTGAACCGGGTTGAAATGTTGTAAAGTTAAACTGGTTCCCTGTTTGAGATGTTAATGTTCATTCTATTCTTTTCTTAAAATATTCTTTTTTCATATTGCTCTAGGATTGTTTAAATGTTCAGATTTCTTTAAAATATCTGGGAAATTTGACACATTCTTATGTTCTTATTATTTTCCAGTTGATTAGTAATTTCCTTTTAAGAAACTGTCTTTTCATCCTGAGGTCAACTTTGCTGTTTTTATATGTGTGGGGATTTTTTTTTTTTTCTGAGTTGAGTCTCACTCTGTCGCCCAGACTGGAGTGCAGTGGCTGCTCCCGGCCACCGCAGCCTCGACCTGCTGGCTTCCGGCGATCCTCCCGCCTCAGCCTTCCAAGTAGCCAGAATTATAGGCATGCGCTACCACGCCCAGCTGATTATTTTGATTTATTGTAGAGATGAGATCTCGCTGCCCAGGCGGGTCTCGAACCCACGGGCTCAGGCAATCCACTCACCTCAGCCTCCCAAAGGTGTGGGATTACAGGCTGAACCACCGAGCCCGGTTTATGTGTGGGGATTTTGGTGGTATTTTCTAGATTAATCGTACCTAGTTTTTAATCCCAGCATGCTTCTGTACAACCTTTCCTTACAGTCTGTCTGTATGTTCTAACAAGATAGTTATATTTATCAATCTAACTAAAATGTATGGAGAAGACAAATCATCAAACCCCCTAAAAATTCATCCTTGAACATTTGCTGGTAATATAAAATAGGAAGCCTTCACTAAAAACTATAGAGTTGCTTGTTTTTACATGAATTGTATGCTCTTATAAAATAAGAAAAAAAAGTTGAAGTTCTGAAGAAATGTTGAACATGCTCTTTTCTATAGCACATGGATTAGGGTTCATGATAATAAAATTCTTGAATCAGAGATGAGAAAGAATGTGGAACACAGTAAGGCAAGTCCCTTTATGTGGACTCTTTTCTTGGAAGTTGGATTGAAAATGAAAATATGAATAATCTGGTAACTTCTGCACCCGGCATGTATAATTTTATTCATGAATTCTTCATAGTGCTACTATTCTTTTTACTTGTGCTTTTCCCTTCTTTTGAAACCTGTTTCATAGTTCATTTTCGGGAAATATTCTGCTAATCCCGTTGCACTCAACTCGGTCCCTGCTTTCTTCTGCCTGCACTGTCTTCTGTCTTGTGAACTCAGCACTGTATCAATTTGTAATTATGAGTTTCCTGAATTGTCAGTGTACTTCCATCCTCACAGTTTTAACTATATGAAATGTCTAAAATTGTCTTCTGTTTCTCTGCTTCTCTATTTTATAATATGGAGTAACACCCAAAGGATGCTTGGTCAGTGTTGATTGACTGACTTTCCTCTTTTGTATGATTTTAATCTTTATTTTCTTGTAATAGTGGAAAGTTAATTTTGAAAATATGTGATGAGCCTTAGGGTTTTAAAAAATTTATCATTTTCTCTATTTGTTTTAAGAATACGTTCTGGGACATGAAATAGGAAAAAACATTCTGGTTTTTTGACTGAAGCTGGCATAGAGTGTTCCTCTGGACTTTGAATGCACATGTCTGGATTTGTATTCTGACTGTACCTCTCAGTGTCCTCATCTGTAGGATGGAGGTAGTAAGAGTACCTAGTCAGTAAGGATGTTGTGGAAATTAAATAAAATTCCTGGTGCATAACAGTTGTTCAATAAATGTTCACTCTTGTCCTTTGTTTTAAATATTTTTAAGTGGCATTGACGTTCAGCCTACTTTACCAGGTTACTAAAAGACGGTCCTATTAAAACAGAAGATGAAAATTTACAAACTTAATAGATTAATATTAAGGAAAATTATTTTTTTAATAAAATGTTTCCAAATGCAAACATGTTTGAGTCACAGATATTCATCATATTAACATAAGTGCCTACTTAGAAACAAGAAGCTCTTAGAAACAAAGGTGGTTTTTTCCCCTTTTTATTCAATTTGACATCCTTTTGTCCCTATTTCAAATACTTGCTTCTAAAAAAAAAAAGAGTTTATGTAGTGAAAGAAGAGGATAACTTGTATGTTTTTATTGATTTGAATGACATTTTCTGTTAGACAAATTATGAAAAGTCTGGTTAACTTTAGCATTAGTGGGACTTGACGAGATGTTACTATTAAACCTGTTTAGTTGCATGACATGATCAGTTTACACTATTGCAGAGCCTTAATTAAAGTTTTATTAAACTGTATAAACTGTGATCCAGTTTGGATTTGAATGTAGATTGACATCTGTTTCAAATATTATTACTACAGTTGGAAATTAATAGTCATTTTTTTGAAAGTCTAAAAGTTTCCCTTTTGAAAACTTTGTTCTTGTCTCCTCATGACTTCCTCTGTATTAGAGTAATTTTGAGGTGTAGATTTTCTTAAAAGAAACACTTTAATAATTTAGGTAATACCTGTACAAAAGAAAAGCAAGGAAATGTTGGAAAGTATTTTAGTTGAAGAACAATAAAATGAAATTTCTCTTTGTTCTATATTAAAAGCCAATTTTAGTGATGCCTCAGAAGCACTTAAGACAGCTTTCTTGACTGGGACCATTGTGCCTTTTTCACTCCCTCCCTGGCTTTTTTCTTTATGAAATGAAGACATTCTAGGTAAATTTTGGTGTTTTGCTCGCCTAAGTAATAAAGAACTCTAGTTCTCTTTTTCTTTCTTTACCTCAGTGACATTATAACATTCTTCAGCAAATGCAGTTCTTTAGCTAATTGTATATGTTTTGCTCTTAGTTCTGGAAAGGAATCTTGATATTCCGTTTCAGTCAGAATTATTTAATGCCACCTAAAGAAAGAAACAACGGAACTTAAAATTTTTTTATTAAAACATGCTCACTAAAATGATGAAAACAAAACATGTGATACCTCAAAGTCCAGAATCCTTTCATTTTCTATATTGCTATATCTTATTCTCCAAGATCTAATTATGAAATGAATACATGTTCAATGAAAACTTTATAAATCAGGGGAAAAAGTCAAAAATGAAAACAGAAATCAGTTGAAATTGCACCATTTGGAGCCGATTTGTTACCATTTTGATATTTTTTTATTTTTTTAATTTATTTTTTATTTTTATTTTTTTTTATTCATTTATTTTTTTTTTTTGAGTTGGAGTCTCACTTGGTCGCCCAGACTGGAGTGCAGTGGCCTCTTCCGGCCACCGCAGCCTCGACCTGCTGGGCTCCGGTGATCCTTCCGCCTCAGCCTTCCAAGTAGCCGGAATTACAGGCATACGCTACCACGCCTGGCTGATTTTTTGATTTATTGTAGAGATGAGGTCTCGCTGCCCAGGTGGGTCTCGAACCCGCGGACTCAGGCAATCCACTCACCTCAGCCTCCCAAAGGCGCGGGATTACAGGCTGAGCCACCGAGCCCGGCTTATTTTTTTATTTTTAAGTATGCTAACAAAAGTAAGAATTACCATCTTAATTTAGTATTTTTTATTTTTGCTTGAAATGATATGAATTTTTCCTTGTATCATTAAATATGTTTCAAAATATTTTTAAGACTGGAAAATGTTATTTATATACATTTTTCTTATTTTCCATCATAAATTATGGTGCAGTAAACATTTTTGTTTTTTTGAGTTGGAGTCTCACTTTGTCACCCAGGCTGGAGTGCAGTAGCAGGCTCACGGCCACCGCAGTCTCTGCCTGCTGGGCTCAGGCAATCCTTCTGCCCCAACCTCCCAAGTAGCTGGGACTATAGGCACATGCCACCACACCTGGCTCATTTTTTATTTATTGTAGACATGAGGTCTCACCAAGTTACCCAGGCTGGTCTTGAACCTGGGCTCAGGTGGTCCACTCGCCTCTTGCCTCCCAAAGTACAGGAATTATAGGCAAGAGCCACTGTGCCAAGCAACATTTTTATTAATAGATCTTTGAATATTCATATGAAGGCTTTTATATGTATTGCCAATTGCTTTCCAGTCAAGTCATTTGTAATTCTACCAGCAGGGTATCTGTTTGATTTTACTCATATTTTCAGGCAAGCGTGTTGACAGATATTTCAGTTAAATCCATGAAATGTCCACAAGGCACAGAAAAAATTAAAACAAAATGTGAAAGACCCCAAAATGAAAGTGGTTTTGGATAGGTGGGAACATGCTTCATGATATTTTTATTTATAAAAAGAAAAAAGAAAAAGAGCGGGTGCGGTGGCTCATGCCTGTAATCCCAGCACTTTGGGAGGCCGCGGTGAGAGGATTGTCAGAACCTAGGAGTCCAAGACTAGCTTGGGCAACGTGGTGAGAGCTCATATCTACAACAAAAATAAATTAGCCAGGCATGGTGGTGGGTGCCTGTAGTCCCAGCTACACAGAAGGCTGAGGTAGAAGGATTGTTTCAGCCTATCAGGTTGAAGCTGTGGTAGCTGCGATCAGCCTGGGCAACAGAGTGAGACACTGAATCTAAAAAAAATAAAATAAAATAAAAGAGAGAGAGAGAAAGAAAGAAAAACAGGAGTTTCTACTATTTACAAATACTGGCTATTACCTTTTATATATACTTGATATATACTTGCTTGAAGGTGAATTTCACTTATTTTCATTGCTTTGTTACCTTTTATTGGGGAATGGATCACAGTTTAGTCTTCTATTCAATTTCTGATGGGTTATTTCTGTATTTTTTGCTATTATAAAGAAGAGGTTATGGGATTCTTCTGTTATCTTTTGGTGCACCAGTTCAAGATGCTTTTCGTGTATCTACCCTACCTAAGAATGGGATTTCTTGGTCATGGAGAAGGTGCATTTTAAATTTACAAGACAATGCCATATTGTTTTCTAAAGTAATTTACATTCCCACCAGCAGCATATAATCTTTATTGCACTTCATTCTAACCTCTGCTTGATATTGTCAAACTTATTAAATATTTGCTAATATCCAATATCCAGGTTTAAAATGATATCATACTGGGGTCATAATTTATATTTTCTTGATTGATAATGATAAGCCATATTTTCATGCATTTTGTTTGCATTTGTTCTTTACTTCTGCCAACTCTGAAATGCCTGTTCTTATCTTTTGCTGATTTCCTATTAGATTGCTCTTTTCTTAGTTTTTTTGTTTGTTTGTTACAAATACTGTTTTTTAATCAGTTAAATATATTACAAACATCTTTTTTTCACTTGTAGCCTTGTGGTTTCTCTATTTTAACTTTTCATGGTAGCTTTATTGAGAGGAGTGCTCAGTTTTAATACAGTCAAATTTTGAAATCTTTTTATTTATGGTTTATATTTTTTGTGCCTTATTTAAATCGCTATTGCCTACCTCATGGCTGTATTGATATCTTTCATCTATCTGTAATTGAATTTTATTTGTGAGGTATGAGTTAAGGTTGTTTCATTTTATTTCATATAAATATATAGACTATTATATGTAACCTGTTGTCCAAATGCATTTTATTGAATGTGTTTGTCGTTTCATTCTAGTGATTGTCCACTCAGGTCAGCTCTGTTATATATCAAATTTCTCTCTCTATGTATATCAGGGGCTGTTTCTGAGCTTTCAAATTTTGTTCCATTGGTCTATATTTTTATTTTTGTTGTAACCCTATACTTCCTTAATTGTTGAAGTTTTATTGGGAGTTTGTGTGTGTGTGTGTGTGTGTGTGTGTGTGTGTGTGTGTGTGAAAGCAGGATTTATTGAAAGAACAGAGAAGCTCCCACAGTGGGAGGGGACCCAAAGGGGTTGCTCCTTTTTTTCATTTTTAAGGAACTTTATTTATTTTTATATTGGGAGTCTTGATACCTGGTCAGGTGAGTCCCGTCATATTTTCTTCTGTCTTTAGGAAAATCTTGTCTGTTCGTGTTTCCCTCTTCTGAATAATTTTATAATAACCATCTCAAGTTTTTAATTGAAATTAAATTTAAATATGTGAATTTAAATATGAATTTGGGGAGAATTGTGATCTTTATGATATAAGTCTTTTTACTAAGAGATATGGCATGTTTCACTACTTACTTTATGTATTTTCATAGCATTTTACTTAAGTGATGAAATTCTCTTCCTAGAAATCTGGCATATATTTTGTTAAGCTTGTTCCCAGGTACCTTATGTATTTTTTCTTGCTCTTGTAAATAGTGACAAATTTTAATTATGTTTTTAAGGTTTTTTTTGAATAGGAATTTACTTTTTTTCCCTTGTGTGGTGGTCCTATATCCAGCCACCTTACAAAATTTTACTATTATAATAGTATTTCTTTAAATTATGCAGGAATTTTTCTAAAGACAATTATATTATCTATGAATTATTATAGTTTTGTTTTTTCTTGTTTGTTTTTAGCATTTAACTTTTCTTGTGCTGGTGTGCTGTCTAGGAACTAGAATGTAATATAGAATAGAAGTAGTGATCTTAGTCACATTTTTCTTTTTCTTATAGGGTCTAAATCTAACATGTCACCATTAAAAATGATAATTGAGCTAGGTATTATAAATACATTTATCATGTTAAAGAAGTTCTCTTATATTTATAATGTACTAAGTATTTTCTTTTGTATTCATCATAGATGGGTATTAAGTTTTATTGAATTATTGTCCTGCATCTTTGAGTTCATGGTAGTTTGCCCTCCTTCCTTTAATCTCTTTTTGTGGTGGATTACACTGATTGATTTTATAATGTTAAACTGCCCTTTTTCCCAGAATTGACTCAACTTGAACCTGATGTGTAATTAATTATCTTTTTAATAGACTGCTAGATTTGGTTTGCTAATATCTTACCTAGGATTATCGCATATGTGTTTTTTAGAGAGATTAGCTTTTTTCTTGTCTCTTTATTTTTCTCCCAACACTACCAGTCCTAAGTAGCGAATAATGTAATATCTGTCTCTATAGAGTTATCTATTTTAGACATTCCATATAAAAGAAATTAATTATACAATGCACGATCTTTTGTGACTGATTTCTTTCATTTAGCATAATATTTTCAAGGTTCATCTGTATTGTAGCATATGTCAGTACTTAAATCATTTTTTTTTTTGAGTTGGAGTCTTACTCCATCGCCCAGGTTGGAGTGCAGTGGCACGCTTATGGCCACCCCAGCATTGACCTGTTGGGCTCTGGAGATCCTTCCACCTCAGCCTTCCAAGTAGCTGGAACTATAGGTATGTGCTGCCACAATTGGCTAATTTTTTTGAAATTTATTGTAAAGATGAGGTCTTGCCAAGTTACCCCGGCTGTTCTCAAACCCATGGGCTCAGGCAATCCCCTCCTGAAGTGCTGGGATAACAGGCCTGAGCCACCGTACCTGACCACTTAATTCATTTTCATTGCCAGGTAATATTCCATTGTGTATATATATATATATGTATATATATATCTATCACATATTTATTCATGAGTTGATGGACATTTGTGTTGTTTGCACTTTCAGGTTAATATTGCTTTTATATGAATTTCTACAGTTTTGTATGGACATGTATTTCACTTTTCTTGAGTATATACCTAGGAGTGGAGTTGCTGGGCCATAGGATATGTTTAACATTTGGAGGCACTTCCAGTCTGTTTTCCAAAGTGGCTGTTGTAATTTACATTCCCGGCATTGGTGTATGAGGTGTCCATTTTCTCCACATCCTCATCAACCATTTATCTTTCCTCCTTTTTGTTTCCTACCACTCATTTGTGTTTGCTCTATAGCATGATGACATCCTTGTATTTCAAGGTTGTGTTACCTGAGCCTTGTAAGTAACTGCTGGTAAAGCTTGAGGCTCTGTAGGTCCAGATCAGTCACACCTCACCTTGGATGTGTTGTGGCTCCCCAGAGGTCATAGGAAGCCTGCAATAAAGCGTGGAAGAGGAAGCTAAGATGACCTGTAGTATCAAAGATGAGGTTACAGTGAAAATGGCCAGGGCTTTATGACCAAGAGAATGTCTTGAACTGCCATTGTGGTCTCTTTGAAAAGGAAGTAGAATAAGCAACTGAGGTCTGAGAATGGAACCAAATGAATCCAGGAAGAAGGATAAACTGGGCCCAGTATAAATTTTATGCCACTACATCCTAAGATTTAGAAAAAAGAAAATCTCTGAAAAAAAATATAACTTTGAAAAACCAACTCAAAGGGAACTAGACAACCTGAAGCCTTTCATTATAAATAAAGAAATCTAATCAGTACAGTAGTTTAAAATTAATCTCACAGGTTCAGATAATTTGGCAAAGTTCTATCAAACTTTCAAAGAATGAAACATTCTAATCTTGTACAAGTTCATTAAAAAAAAGATTAAGTTACATTCCCCATGTCATTCCATTAAATTAATATACCGTGATTCCTAAGTCTTTCATGGAAAATAGGAAATAAGAAAGTTAAAAGTTAATCTCCCAATTATGCATTTCCATAATGTCCACAAGGAGAGCGCCACAGATCCACTCTCTAGCCAAAACAACCATAACGGGTAATACTTTAAGTTGAAAGTTAAAAAAAAATCCATTAGGCTGGGCATGGTGGCTCACTCATTTAATCCCAGCACTTTGGGAGGCAGAGGTGAGAGGATTTCCTGAGCCCTGGGTTTGAGACCAGCCTAGGCAACCCGGTGAGACCTCATCTCTACAATTATTCAAAAATTACCTGGGCATGGTGGCCTGCCCCTGTCATCTCAGCTACCTGGAAGGCTGAGGCGGAGGGATCGCCTGAGCCCAGCAAGTTGAGACGGCTGTAGCTGTGAGAGTGCCACTGCACTCTTGAGTGACAGAGTGAGACTCCAACTCAAAAACAAACAAACAAACAAACAAACAAATAAATACCATTTAAACTTTCTGGAAATTGCCATAAGAGCATAAAAGCAAATCAAGTCACATTTAGTCAAGGAAACATACTAAATCTTGGTAAGAAACCTGAGCCACACACACCCCTTATCTTCTTACCCCAGTTCAATATGAGCAAGCTTCACACTCTGGACATTGCCAAGAAAATGGGGCTCCCTCTTTTTCCAACTCCAAGTCAAGGCATAAACTCTCTCTCCAGGAGAGAGAAGCCGCAAGCATTTCTCATCTCCTCAGCTCTGAGTTGCAGTGATTAAATTCATGGTGAGCATAGCCAAGAAGTCAAAACTTTCTTCCTCTACCAGCCCCCTCTCAGAGGATAAAGGCTCTAAAGCCAGCACAGCAAGGAGAGAACAGCGGGGCCGCAAAGGCTCTCCCCCCAGCTCTCTCACAGTGCAGTTTCTACACCAGGAGAGGTGTATGAGAAGACCAGAGGCTGGCACCTCAGCACAGCACCCTGCCCAAAAAACAGTGGTGTCACTTCAGTAGCAGCAGACTACTGACCCTTCAGGCTGATGGCTCAGAGATTTTGCCTGATGGCGGGGTGGTCCATAAGAACAGAGAGCTTCAGCACTTGCAATAAAGGGACTTATTTGAATGGAAACTACCCGTTTGCTAATGTACCATCTCAGGGTGGTTTCCTTCCTGCCCTACCTCATTTCCCCCACCCTTACTCTTCCTCACCTATACTTGCCAAGAAATTGTTGGCATGTAAATAGCCTTAAACTCTGATTTCTAGAGAACTCAGGCAAAAATAATTATAATTAATAGTGCTCCTAGATCATAGATGCTTAGAATGGGTTCTTTTTTTTTTTTTTTTGAGTTGGAGTCTCACTCTGTCACCCAGACTGG
>NW_007256934.1:311283-318225 GCF_000164805.1 Carlito syrichta | reverse complement strand
GTCTCTCCAAGTTGCCCAGGCAGGTCTCGAACCCGTGGGCTCAGGCAATCCACTCACCTTGGCCTCCCGAAGCACGGGATTACAGGCCGAGCCACCGAGCCCGGCCTTTTTTTTTTTTTTTTTTTAAGTGCGATGGCTTCCCTCTTTGAAGATCATAAGGACTGCCGGCTGTAAGGGAGCTGATACTGACCCCTGGCATGCAGTGTTATCACAGTGACTACAGTTTTCAGTTGTGATTATTTTGTGTGAGGTATGGGTAGAAGGCGAAACATGGGGCTACTGCACTTGGCTGATACAGGGGCATGGATAACTAGAAGGATTTTCAGTTTTGTCAGCATTAGAGGCTTGAAAAAAGAAAAAAAAAAGATTGGCTCAGAGCTTCTCATAGACACTGAAAGCTAGACTGCCTTTATAATTGCTTTAAGAGAGACTTCATTTCTGCATCCACAGAGGCTACTATGCTGAAAATCCAGCCCAAGATCTAGTGGTGGCAAGACAAAATAAGACTAAATGTAGAGTTTTGATAGGTCACCTTTGTCAAAGTTATGGCTTGACTATAATAGAGAAATAGTAGAACTCTGAGACCTGGAATTGAGACCTTTGGGTGGATGTGCTTGACAATATTGCGACTTCAGATTTCTCCAAGTCATCTTAGCCTGGGGAAGACAGCACTCCCTTCTTCAATTTCTGTGAAGTGACCTTACCTGAAGTTGGGGCTTTGTAAGATGGTGCTTACATATTCTCTTTAAGATCTGTCCACATCTCCCCTCATAACTTCCAGACTGAATAGCCTGAGTAGCATTTCGGCTAGGCTAATTGGGGAATTATGATAGCTACTCTAAGAAGAAATAGAGTATACGTCAATATAATATGTCATAATTATTCCGGGATTGTGGCAATGTTTGTGGAAGTGGACCTTGATATTAAAAGATAAGAAGGTGTGGAATTTAAGGCTCTGCTGGGTGAAAATTCGTTTTCATGTGGGTACTTAACTGTGACTTGGATTAAGTATTTTGACAAGAACATGTGGAAATGTCAGAACTTCTTTGGCCTGCTACTGAGAAAGGAGTCAACATTCTTAGTGGGCAGGAAAATCAGAAATATGCTTTGTGAGACTTATGAACTTGCCACTCTCATTCCCCAGGATATCCCCTTCACCAAGGCAACAGGGAATGAGTTGCTGACAGACAGATGAATGCCCAACCTGGTATTAGCACTGAGCCCTTGACATGGCACTATTCTTGTAGGATACTAGCTGCCACCAGTCTGATGGCAGATGGGCCATCTTAGACCCTTTTGCTCTTGGTAAAGTGCCCTTGCCAGAATTTGTATATACACCAGGTAGAAGCTCTTTATTACCCTGCCAGCAGGGATCCTGCCAATATCAAATAGGCATTTAATCCATTGTCTGAATGTCTAATATGTTGATGGGGTTCAGGTCACTCTACCTAAAATATGGCTCCTTGGCATATTAAATATTTTCAGCTGAAGGAATTTGAGAAATGGCAGGAAAGAGTCTCTGACCTTCCCCTGCTCTTCTCCCCTGAAGCAGGTCAAAAGACCCTCATGTGAGGGGTGCACTTCTTATACCCAGAGGAAGGGCGCATACTTGTCCCTGAAAATGGAGGGGCACTGAGAGGAATCCAAATGAACAGGCTTTGCTAAGCTTCCCCCACTTTATTACACTTAGCACATACCCTTTGCTGTATCACATTTTTCTGTGACTGTCTACTCTTCGTCAAACCTAACATAAAAGCACTCAGGTTTAACCACTTCTTTGGGTCTTCATTTCCTTATGAAGTGGTTCTGTGTCATGTAAGACATATTAAATAAATCTGAATGCTTTTCTCTTGATATGTCTTTTGTTATGTGGGCTGTAGCCAAAAACTTAGAAGAATGAAAGGTAAAGATAGTATTCCTTCCCTGTAATACCAATTTGGTAACCCATACAACATGGGTCTTTCCATGTTCCTAACACCCAGAAGAATTTGGATAGGAGGTTGGGGTTGCCTGTGGAGTGGAAGAAATGTTCAGCAAATTACCGCAGCAGCTTATGGACAACTCTGTGGAGTTGAATACATGGTGCTGAGTTCGTAATAGAGTGAGAGAACCTGAAAATAGTTTTTGAATTTAGATTTCTACCATGAGTTACGGTGGCCTCCTTGTGGACTTTGTGCTTCTTGTCCCTGTAATCTTAGGCTCTCCCAGGTAAGTGGTCTGATCCTTGGAAGGTGGGGTGAGGAGCACTTTAACAACTGGAAGCTGTGACTACCCCATTTGCTTTGAGCACAAAGCTGATGGTACATCAACAGGCTTAAAAGAAGTGTTGGCTAGACAAATGAACTTTGAACACGGGTGAAGTTAATGTTACTACCACACAGTAGGGACAGAGTCTCCTCTGGCCTAGGAGACTCACTGGACTGTCTTCTGGTGTTCCCCTGCCTAGTGGTTAATACGAATAGACAATTTAACAATTTAAACATTTATAACCTAGCAAAGGCAAGAGTAGCCACAGACTCAAGCTCCTTGGGAATAAAGGTCTGGGTCACTGTTTAAGACAGAAACCCAGAGCACTGGTCCAGGGTGAAGGGAATCTGAAATGGGAGATGGAGGAGGAAGATGACAAATATACATTTACAGGATCAGCTCCAAAAGGCACAAATCATATCCTGGCTTACTAAATCTCTTTTTAAGCAACTGCAGGTCACCACCATGAAGAGCTGGACTTGGACCTCCTATCTCAGAGAAGTGAGAGCATCTTTTAGCTTTGCATTTCATAAGAGAGTACGGGTTAATCTGAATGGCAGAAGGAGAGGATCGCACAGGATCCAACTTATGTGCCTCCAGATCCAGGCTGCACCGACTGGTGCCTGAGCAACTTGCTCTGCTTCCTCTTCAGCGTGACCTCATTATATCTCTGGTCATAACTGTTATCACCTAATCTTTTATCACTTCTGTCTCTGTCTCTCCTGAGGAGATTAGGACCTGGCTTCTGCCCATTCTCCATCATTTTCCCTGGGACAGGAGTTTCAGAAGCTCTAGTGTCCAGGTACCACCTGAATGGATTGGTTGTGACTTTCTAAGAAACTTCCCAGGTGGTAGGAAGCACAACTGTAAGTGTATGGAAGTTATTATCTTGCCGTGACAAGGTGTTGGGAAGGATGAATATGAGTTCAGCAGGCAGCCTGAGGTGGGAGGGGACATGCTTGTTAATTGCAAATAGAAGATAGAAACTTCTTTGACATTATTAAGACTGGAAAAGCCGTCCTCCGATGAGGAACTGAAATAATTTGGTAAATTGAGATTATAGGAGAACTGGAGAAGATGAGATTTGAGTGGCAGATAAAGGCTTGATCTTAAAGTTTAAAGTTCACCCTAGAGATTAACACAAAACTCCAAAATAGTGTGCTTGGTCATTGGGGTTTAGGAAGAAAATACCAGAACTTTTATTAATACTTTTTATCTCATCCTTTATAGATTTCTATTTTATGTATATGATACATATTTTAGTATATTAGATCATATATATAATTTATAAATAAATGCAGTTGATTCTGGAACAACACGGGTTTGAACTTTCTGGGTGCGGTTTTACACAAATGTTATTCTGCTTCTGCCACCCTGAGACAACAAGACTACCCTCTTTTGTTTCTCCTCCTTCTTAGCCTACTCAGCGTGAAGAGGACAAAGATCAAGAACTTTATGATGATCCATTTCCACTTAATGAATAGTAAATATATTTTTTCTTAATAACATTTTCTTTTCTCTAGCTTACTTTATTGTAATAATAGAGTATATAATACATATAGCATAACAAATATATGTTAACCGACTATTTTATTGGTAAGGCTTTTTTCTGGTCAACAGGAGGCTGTTAGTGGTTAAATTTTGGGAAGTTATATGTAGACTTTTGATTGCACAGAGGTTGGTACCCCTAATCACCTGCATTATTGAAGGGTCAGTTATACATAAATTAAGGGTACATACTTAATTTTCGATTGAAGGGAAGGGTAGGATAAAATATTTGATGTAAGTTAAGGTTAAGCAATGTGAGTTGTTACTGTTGTTGTACCATGGAAAACATGATCAGATATCGATTTTAGAAAAATAGCCACTGAGTATAGTGTGAAGGATAGATTGCTGGAAGGGTATTGGGATTCTGGAGGCAGGAAGGCCAGTTAGAAGGTCTGTGATTTCCTGATGCTGAGAATTCATTATTGCTGACTTCTTCTTCCTTTGCTTTCAATATTGACCTGGATCTTACTTTCTGCAGAGGAGTATGTTAAAAAATTAGAGCATGGAGCTCCAGGGGACATCCGTGGTTTCCTATTGTTTGCATTCAGTCTCTCCACTTTGTTGAGGAAGAAGGAATTTCTCTTTTGTCTTGGTAACTTGGGTTTAAATTTTTTTCTCCAAAGTACAGTCTGAGAAGTATTACCTTGATGAATTTTTAAAAAAAATTAACAGACTTTACTGCTTTGAAGCAGTTTTTGATTTAATCTTGGTAATTTTTCTTTTCTTTTTTTAATTCTAAAGATGTGGGATACAATTCAGGGTTAGATATACAAATGTTGATTATGCAGGTATCTTTGCCGATGACAGGGCACTTTTTAGTTTTTTTCTTGTTATTTCTATCATGATGCATGGGTCCTTGGCAGTTCGTGTGGCATCTGTTTTGTAGAAATTCTAAGTAGTTGTCCTTGATTGGTGTTCTTGTGCTGCCTTTAGTAGCCTTTTTTGATAGTTTTATTGTGAAGTTATCAGATATAATTTTTGAAGTCTATCAAGTTATGTTTTTTATTTTTCAGTATTACCTTGATGATTTTGTTTGAGGTAGAGCTATGATTTTTATTTCTATGGAGCCTAGAGATGGTAACTGCTAAATGTTTTTTCAATAGTGTTTTAACTTTCTAGAAATAAATAGCTGAAAAATATTTATAAATTATTTACATACATAAGGAAAAGTTTTGTCTCAGTTATTTTTGAATATTTTCATTAAATTTTTGAGTCTTTTCATCACTTGCGAAGATACTTGTTATATAAATAAATTTATTTATTTACTTGACTTAAAATATGGAATGATACACCAGGCAAATAAGTAGAAAGCATCATCTTTTCTTACTGGCCACCAGTTTTATGTTGTAAAATGCAGTTTATCCCAAAGTAAGTGCACTAGGAAAAGCTAACATAAATTGGCCAGAAAGAAGTCCCCTGTTATAGTAGTTGAAGTCCTGAACATTTAACCTTTCTCTTCCCCTCTCTCTGTCTCCCTTACCCTCCCTTTCCTGCCGCCCTCTCTTCACCCTCATTTCTTGTCCCCATATCCCCACTCTTACTTATTTTCTGAAATGAATAGAGCTTTATTTCCTAATCCCATCTTTGCCAGCTGTTTTTAAACGATTCTTCCTTTGATCTAAGTTTTTCTTTATTTGGCACAGGTTGATTTAAGATATTTTGAGAAGATGTATAGATGCTTGAAAACACTAAATTAGGTAGTTTATCATTTATCTGAGCTATTTGAATGATGAATTATTAAGATTAAGAGAATTTTTGAGATAACTAAGTTTTTTTTTTTTACCTTTCTGATCATTAAAACATTTGAAGTGTAATTATCATTGATAAGCAAGCTTAAAAAATGCATGCTTTCTTGCCTAATAAAAATTGGTTATACTGACCATAATTTAATCTCTTGATTAATTAGTCATCATTGACATGCTTTTTAAAAGTCAACTTTCATAAAGATTGCTGATTTAATAGGACCATTTGTCCCTGCTTGTAAGTGATTTCTTCTGTCTGTTTTGTGGCCTCTGATTTTGCTAGTTATTGGATGACTGCAGTATTTTTGTATCTAGTGGGCCCATGCCAATTCTCCTTCTCTCTTCCCTCCATTCGCTTATTACTCTCTTTTTTCCAAAATACAACATCTCTCTCTCATACACATACTCATGCATGTACACACATACACATACATAAACACACATACTCTTTTTGCTGCTTCTAGTGCTTTGAGTACTTGAAAAATTGGAATCATGTCCAAAATACCAAAAAATTGGGGCTTTAATCCAAAGCCAAGAGACTACTTAACTTCTCTAAAGCTCAGTGTATTCTTGTCTGGTATCTCTGTTACTGGTCAGTGACCTTGTTTTATTTGCTTTGCAGTCCTTGGCTATTCTAGAGATTTGAATTTTTTAATTAAGTGGGATTTTAGGTTAATTGAGATACTATTATAAAATTATAACATTTAGGTAGTTATATGAGAATTTCAAAGCAGAATTGATTATGGAAACATAACCCAGAAAACACAATGGTTTTCTTTAAATAGTGTTCAACAAACAGCCATAGAAACACGAAATTTACCTGAAAAATATCCAAAGCAACATAAAGGAATTCGGCTTTTGTTTTTTAGAAAATTGCTGTCTTAAAGTAATTGGCACTGTTTGAATAAAAAGAGAAAAAAATCTAATGTAATGATTTCCAGTGGTAGAATGTATAGAAAGCCTCTTATTTTTTTTCAGATATAATTTGGCTCTGGATTGACATTTATAATGAGTAAAATATTACATACTTCAGGCCTCATGTGGTGGCTCATGCTTGTATTCCCTTACCTTTGGGAGGCGGAGGTAAGAGGATTGCCTGATCCCAGGGTTCTAAGACCAGTCTGGGTAATTTGCCAAGATTGCATCTCTACAATAAATTAAAAAAAAAAAAAATTAGCTGAGCGTGGTAGTGCACACCTGTGGTTCCAGCTTCTTGGACGACTGGGGCAGAAGAGTCACCTGAGCCTAGCAAGTGAAGGCCATGGGGTCTGTGAGCATGCCACTGCACTCCAGCCTGGGCAAGAGAGCGAGACTCTGATGCAAGAAAAAAAAATGTGTATGTGTATATATATATATATATATATATATATATATATATATTTTTTTTTTTTTTTTTTTTTCTGAC
>NW_007256934.1:295673-311263 GCF_000164805.1 Carlito syrichta | reverse complement strand
ACTCAAAAAAAATATTAAAACAAATATACATATCAGACACACTTCTGAGTACACTAAAATGGAGAGTTAGATGACCACAAGCAAGCAGCCTCAGACTTTGCTGTTTGAATTTTATGTTTGGTAGGTGTATACTGCATTTGTAAAAGTGGTGATATTTGGCATAGAGATGGTCAGTAATTTAGAACAAGTCAAGCTGCATGAGTTTTTAAAAATAGTCTTAGGCCAGGTGTGGTGACTCATGCCTGTAATTTCAACACTTCGGGAGGCCTAGGCAAGAGAATTGCTTGAGCTTGGGTTTCAGACCAGCCTGGGCCACACAGTGAGACCTTGTCTCTACAAGATAACCAAAAATGAGCTGGACGTGGTGGCGCACAGTTGTAGTCCCAGCTACTCACAAGGAGGAGGTGGATTGCTTGAGCCCAGGAGATCGAAGCTGTGGCGACAGAGTGAGATCTTGTCTCAAAAAAAAAATTACTATCTTATTCTGCAGATATGCTGTGTACTTTAGATGAGGTCATGCTGGTAGCTTTGGCTCCGTTCTATCAGACTTGGTAAAATCACAGAGTTTTGACAGATGTTTGTGCCATCAAAGTGTTTCTGAATAACCTGGACAACTAGCATTAATAAATATTGACAAAACATATTCTAAAACTTTCTTAGATTATTTTCAGAGAAAATTATTCAAATGTTTTAGAAGAGGCTTAAAATTTTCGTTTAAGTTTCAAGTTGAGTCAAGATAAGGACAGAATGAATGGAATAGGGTCATCATCGCTTACAACTCTTTAACCTTATTAATGGTTACCTTTAATAAGGTAACATTTATGTTACCTTAAGGTAACATAAATTTTTCCAGACGAGAGTATTTTTGTGTGTGTGTTTTCAGTTCTTATATGTTGCTAATATATCATCTTTGTTGGGCTTCCTTGCATTTTTTAAAATTATGTATTTATAATAATTATTTTACTGTGTTGCTGAAAATGGTTGAAACAACAACAAAAAACCCCTAAAGTAGGTGTCTTTGATCGGTAATTGTGATCAGGTTTAACAGGGTTTACTTTTTAAAAATATTAAATGTCTTATGGAACATATACCTAGTTTGGCCTCTGTTGGAGTTCTGAGAATTCAAGAATACACGTTACTAACTTCTTTGGAAAAAAAAAGAATTCAAGAAATTCTTGTGTAAGAGAGATAAATATAATTCAGTTGAAATGATTGTTTCTTTGCTTCCAGAAGAGAGATTTATTTTTATTTTTATTTATTTATTTACTTTTGAGTTGAAGTCCCACTTTGTCACCCAGGCTGCAGTCCAGTGTCACACTCATGGCTACCCCAGCATTCATCTGCTGGGCTCTGGTGATCCTTCCGCCTCAGCCTTTCAAGTAGCCGGATCTACAAGCATGCGCTACCACACCCAGCTAATTTTTGATTTATTGTAGAGATGAGGTCTCACCAAGTTGCCCAGGCTGGTCTCGAACCCATGGGCTCGGGCAGTCCACTCACCTCGGCCTCCCAAAGTACTGGGATTATAGGCTGAGCCTCCGAGTCCGGCTGAGAGATTTATTTTTAAAGAGCAAAGGAAAAATTTCAGAAATATATGTATTCCTGAAGTGCCTATTCTGTAAACTGAGGTGATGTGATTGCGAATATGTTATATAGAATAAATTATTGGGTTAAATATTAAATATGACTTTAAAAGTTGTTGAGAATATTGGAGGCAAAACTTGTCTTCAATTTTTGGCTTATTTGATTAAGAATTTAGTGAATTCACATTGTCCTGACATTATGCAGTTTTCCAAATTTGCCTAAATAAAAAGCCCCACCCCCCCAACCAGGTAGTGAAGCTTGTGTGTGTGTGTGTGTGTGTGTGTGTGTGTGTGTGTGTGTGTGTATAAATATGTGAAAACACATTTCTGGACCCTTTCTGAAGAAGAAATTATGATTGAACAGGATTGGATGTAGCCCATGAATTTCTATGAATTTGTTTGCGGGTGGTACTCCCACAAAAAAAGAGAATTATCTTTTGGAGGGTGGGCCCCTAGTAGTACAGGCATCCCCCACTGGGTAAGTGTTGTAGGAACCCATTGGCATCAGTGTACCAGCTAGCGATGTGAGAGGCAGCTCTCAGCTAATTAGCATGAAGGCAGACATGATGTAGCCTAACATGATATGAGTATATCCCCTGCTGTCAGTTATAGGTTTCCAATATCAGATGAGAATTGCACTTAAAACCACCGCATCACTACCAAACCCAAAATTCAGTTAAATCAAACCTCCCACACAAATTTTTTTGCTTGCACAGTTGTTTGCTCAGAAGCCAGGCAGCAGTGTCTTTCACAAGTGTGTTTACTACTGACAGACTTTTGGCAGGTTTAGTTGCCTCAATGTTAAGTGATAACTCTTGTGGTGACAGCTGCCAGTCAGGCAGAGATATAGAATGGAGACTTGAATCAGGGCACTGATAAACCGAGGTGTTGACTGAAGAAGAACCTGAGAGCTGCTGAGCGTGATTGACCCTTTGAGGCCTCAGGATAGACAATGAAGGTTTTTCCTCTTTCCTTCCTCACTCCCCACCCCACCGTGTGTTAAAGCAGGTTAATTCATCGTAATCTTGAGAATCTGTACACCTGTGTTGCACGTTCAGAAAGCAGCACCCAGAGAGCAAAACAGAAGACAGGCAGCATCCCTGCCTGGCAAGATACTTGAGTTTGCGAGTCATTGTGGTTGCTGACCTAGCCTTCCCACTGAGCATCGTAGGAGTGTTTTAGTGTGTTTCTCAGACACTCCCATGAAGCTGTTCTCTCCAGTCCGGTTTGAAGCAAAAGAAAAATAATGGTGAGCACTCATGGTACACTTCCAGAATATAATTTTCCAATGCAGTCTCCCCCTCACTCATGGATGAGAACTTGTTTTCTCTGCTGTTCTCTTGATGGCTGTAAAGATCTTCTCTTAGAGATGCCATGCTGAATAGAATTCACAGTGATTTCCTTGGATAGTAACACTGACCTGTTCCTCTCTCTCCAAGAAGACAAGACATTGGGAAGTTCTTTCAGACTTTCTGAACCAAGAGTAAATTAAAGTCAAATAAAAAAATTGATTTTCATGCAGTTAAAAATGTAAGTTTTAATTCATGATTTTTCCCCCTTGTTTTGAGCATGTTTGGTTCAATAGGTGTAATTTTTTTTAAAAGTAGGATTCAATCAGAATAGTGTAGGAGTTGTGATTGTGATAAATGTTCTCTATTTAAGTAGAAGTATTTTTCTCATTATTTGTCCTTTTTTTTTTTTTGCGTTGGAGTCTCACTCTGTAACCCAGATTGGAGTGCCCGGCCACTGCAGCCTCCACCTGCTGGGCTCTGGAGATCCTTCTGCCTCATCCTTCCAAGTAGCTGGAACTACAGGCGTGCGCTACCATGCCCGGCTAATGTTTGATTTATTGTAGAGATGAGGTCTCGCCAAGTTGCTCAGGTGGGTCTCGAACCCACGGGCTCAGGCAATCCATTCACCTGGGCCTCCCAAAGCGCTGGAATTACAGGCTGAGCTACTGAGCCTGGCTCATTATTTGTCTTCATGTCTGTTTTAGCAAAAAGCATTCTTTCATTACCGCGTTTACAGAAATTCTATTTTCAGTGCATTATTGGCTATACTAATCCAGGCTTTGCTCTTTGGGTGAGATTTACACATTTATAATGCAGGACGTACAAGAAGGGCTGTTGGATTCAGATGTGAGATGTTATATTAGTTCAGAGTTCATATTTGAAGAATGTGTAGATTTTTTTTGTGATTTCAAGGATTGATAAAACAGGCATTGGTACGTAGCCAAGTATAGAGGTTTATTTAAGGATTATTCAGATCTAATGATGGGAAGCAAAACCATTTGAAGGTCTTTTAGCTGTTTTACCATTTCCTTTGGTCAGCAAATGGCATTTTAGTGAATAAGACAAGGACGGTTATGCACCGAATGCGAGTCAGCCACCCTTGTGGAGTAGTTGGGCAGCTGTGAGGGCGGGAAGGTGGGGTTCCTGCTTGGTGAGGTTTTCCCTGCTGCTCAGTATCTGTGTGGACTCGGGCTCGTCCTCTCCCATCTTTGGACTTTGGTGTCCTTAGCTGTAACATGGAAACTATGAAAATCACTGTCACTTTGCTTTCCTATTTGAGTTGTTTGGAGGGTCAAAAGAAGTTATGTCCTCGTTGTCATTGTCATCATCTTCTTCTTCCGCCTCCTCCTCCCTCTTCCTCCCTCCCTCCCTTCCTCCTTCCCTCTTCCTCCTTCCTTTCCTCCTCCCTCCTTTTCACTCCCTCCTCCCTCCCTCTCTCCTTCCTCTCTTCTCCTCCTTCCTCCCTCCCTTCCACCCTCTTTCTCCTTTCCTGCCTCCTTATACCCTATCCCTCCTCTTCTTTTCAGAGACAAGATCATGCTCTGCTGTCCAGGCTGGAGTGCAGTGGAGCAATCATAGCACACTGTAACTTCAGATACCTGGGCTCAAGTAATTCCCTGTGTCATTATCCAGAATACCTAGGATTGCAGGTGTGCACCACCACACCTGGCTCTTTTTAAAAAATTATTATTTAGTTTTCGAGTCGGGGTCTCACTCTGTGCCCCAGGCTGTGGTGCAGTGGCATGATTATGGCTTACCATAGCCTTGACCTCCTGGGCTCAGGCGATCCTTCAGCCTCAGCCTCCTGAGTAGCTGGGACTACAGGCACCCACCACTATGGCTGGCTAATTTTTTTTTTTGATTTTTTTGTAGTGACTAGGTCTTGCCATGTTGCCCAGGCTGGTCTTGAACTCCTGGGCTCAAGCAGTCCTCCTGTCTTGGCTTTCCAAAGTGCTGGGATTACAGGCATGAGCCACGGCACCTGGTGAATTTTGTTTTTATTTTTATTTTGAGAGTAGAATTTATTGAGAGGACAGAAAACTCCCACAGTGGGAGGGGACTTGAAGGGGTTGCCTGAAATTTGTTTTTAAAAATAACTTTTTTTTGTATTGCTGGGGTCTCACTATGTTACCCAGGCTGTTCTCAAGCTCCTGAGCTCAAGTGATTCTCTCACCTCAGCCTCCCAAAGTGTTGGGATTACAGGTGTGAGCCACCATGATTGACCTGAAGCTATGTCTTTTAAACTATAAAACAATTAGTTGATAGTATTATTATTCTTGCTTTTTTGGTATAGTCACTATGCTTGGGGAATTTAAAATTTGTGTAAACAGGGTTTATAGAAAACAAGTATTTAGAAGGCTGTGTAAAGTAGGATACAACCCAGTGCAGTTCTTTTTCAATTGTTTATGTGTTTTTGAGGAGATCAGAAAAAGGAGAGATGAATGTAGATAGATTAGTCAGAGGGAGTTTGCAGATGAAGGATTGGAGCTGGATTTTTAAGTGTGGGTAGGGAGACGATGTGAACAGAGCCCTAAACCTAGAACAGTGAATGATCATGGTGGGAGGAAAGGGGAAGCATGTGAGCTGAGCATTGCGACTTCCCCCAAATACTGTGGAATTGAAAGCTGTCTGCCTTCATATTTCCTGTGGTTCCTGGGACTCAGCTGACTACTGCCTGTCTTCTTGCCCTTAGCACGTATTAATAGGGGTGCCAAAAAATGTATACACGTTTAAATTGATGTTATTTATGTATTACTTTTAGTTTGCCATAATTAGCAGTTTCTGGATGCTGATGGTAACTACTTTGCTCAACTCTTCTAATTGCAGAAGTCAAACGTGACTTGTATTCATCTTTTGTTATCAGCATATATTATTACAGTTTTAATACAATTTTTTCCTTTCTTAAAATGTGTATACACTTTTTTGGCACCCTCTGTATTTTACAAGCGAATTGAATATATATTAAGGCAGATAGATTAAATGTCTAAAAGTTATTTTGTTTATTTTTAGCTGGGAGGAATACTTTCCCTGGTGCCCAGAAACATTTTGTGTTTCGTTTTGGGTGTAGTAGTTTCCTACCATCACTGTGGTGAGACCAGGACTATAGACATTGCATTTACTGGATGTTTGACTTCCTGCTTTCTCCAGGTCACTTTTTCTGGCTGAACCCCAAGCATTTGTGCTGAGAGTAAGCTGCTTTAGGACTATTCTCCTTGACAGCACCGCTGCTGTCAACTGGGGTAGGATTCAGGAACTTCCAGATCTGTGAGGAGCTAGGTAAATTGCCCTCATTCTGGGAGACTCCTCAGTGTTTGTTTAGTTTAGTATTTTGGGGTTCTTTGTCATCCCAGGAGTCCTGTCTAGCATAAAATTCTTTGTCCAAGGAGGCCAATGAAGAAAGACAAACGATGTAAAAATAGTGAAAGCTTTGTGATGAGTGTGGAATTTGAGCAGAACTTTGAGGGATGGTAAGGTTTACTTAAATGTGCTGTGTCAGAGACATAAACAAAGACCTAGAAGATGCATATGGAGGGTCTTAGTGGGAATTTTGTTAAAATTAGAGGAAAATATTTTGTAGGGTCATTTATGTTATAACTTGGATGCAAAGAGATATGTAGACTTTATGATTGATGTGGACTTTCTAATAAGGCTTATTTATTTGTTGCTCAGCAGGGAAAAACGTAACTGCTAAACCCATCTGGATCAAAAGTTGATTGAGTCTGTAATTTAAACAGTCTCCTTGGGTAGCAGTACTTCTCTTCAGGGAACATTGCTCATCTCTCCATTATCTCACCTTCTTCCTAGCCCTTTTCTTAGATGGAGAGATATATGGGATAGTGGGTAGGATGGGGTAGGGAGTGCAGGGTTATTGACCTTGTACTCATTGTTCCTTGCCCTTACCTCTGGGGCATTATCTCTTGTTTCCCTAGTTGCTGAATGCCCTGTTGACCTCCCATTGTCAAGCTTGCCACTGATACACACTCTTGGTCTTTTTTTTTTCCATTTCTCTCATTGAGCACTCCCTGGCTGACTCCAAACTTCTTTTTGGCTCTTAGTGGACCTTCGAACCCTTGAACATTGGGTCCGTGACTCCCACTTCGTCTTGGCCTGAGCACTTACCCTGCAGACCTTGTTTTAGACCTTCCTTAATTTATGATGTGATTTCTGTCTTAGAAACTTACTGGTCACATTCTTAGCTATGCCTGGGCTCGGTCTATCCTCCATGGTAATATACCCTCCATGGTAACAGTTCGGGAAAACCTGCTCTCCGTGTCTCCTCTGTCTGACCACACTGTGGTTTACTTTGATGTGACTCCAGACTAGGCTGTCAGGGGAGCCTAAGATTCTCCAGTGGGAAATGAAGCTAGTGAGCGGGGTAGGACTGTGAGAAGTGGAGAATCCACATATGTCAGCACATCTGTTTCTTCTCACTCTTCGCTTCCTTCCCCACAATTCTTCTAATATCAAAAATGGGCAGAATTCCTTTCTTCCTCTTTCTCCTTGGTCTTCTGTATGTAGGATTCTAAATTTGAGCTGAGCAGAGATGGGAAAGAAGGGGTAAAGGGGCTTTTTGCAATCTGTTCTCAACATAATTTGATTTGCTAAGCTGTTGTTTTGCTGCAAAATCTTATTTTCTCCGTGTCAGAAGTTGAATATTTCTTGCCTTTGCCTTTACATATGTGTTTCTTCTATGATAAATCTTAGCCACCCAAGGTGGAAGCTTGGGTCAGATTTGGGAAAAGGTCATGTGTTCAAAAATTCAAAAGGTCAAAGACACAAGAACATTTCATAATGTTACAAGTGATAAAGAAGTGACTCAGAAAATTGACACATTTTCTTTGAACCAGATTTTCCAAACTATTTTGTAGGACTGATTGATATGAAGTTTAAAATGATTCCTTTCAAAAGAAGTTTGTGGGCAAACAGGCTATCTGCCTCTTAAAGAGTCACAGCTAATATTAGCTTGTTAAAGGTTCTGAAAAGTCATGCAGTAGGAAAAAAAATTCTGTAAAATCTTCACCATGGAGCTTTAAAAAACCCCCCAAAATTGTTAAATATCTACTGATTCCTAGTGGAAACCAGTTTTTAACTGTGGTTGTACTGAATTTACAGGGTGGGGCCATCGCCATGCTAGTTAGAGTCTACACCCAAAGAGAAATCAGAGATTTGAATGGCTTTTCATATAACTTGCTTTGTAATATTTTTTTGTCAAGGACCATTACTGGGCTGTAATAAGGGTATTTTTCAAAGTAAGTGTATAGTTTAAACCTGTTCACCTGGTATTTACTTTGAATTGAACACCAGGTAGAATTAATTTTCTTTGGGAACTATTTTTTGGTAAAGTAGTTTATGTGATGTGGAAACTATTTTATAACACATATGCCTAAGCAGTGAGTCTTTTGTTAGATCCAATTAGAGTTTTCTCTTCTGATTAAATGTGAAACTCTGAAATGTTTCGCTTGGCTGAAGGCAAACGCACTCACTTGGGACCTCTTCTGCGCCAGCTTTCTACAGACAGAGTATAATATTAAAAATATTTATATTTACATAAATATGGAATTCATTATAGACAGAAATAGCTAGGATGGACACTTGTCTGAAGTTATATACTAACTAATAGAACTTATTGAAGAGTCCTTCTGTGATCTATAAAATGAAGAATTAAATATGTTGTACCTATGAGACTTAGACTTATATGGTTAAAGAAGCATAGAATTTTGGGGTGGGAGAAACTAAGCCAGTGACTCTATCTACCATATATGGAAGCAGAGAAATGAGGCCAGAGAAGTTAAAGAACTATTTTAGAATCTTGTACTGAGCAATACCAGGTAACTTTATTTTTTGATAAAATATTACACTGAAACTCAAGGAATCTGACTTTTTAATATCTTAAACCACATGTTTATTATGATTGCTAAATTCCCCGTTGTCTCTATAAAATGTATTTTATTTACTGAAAGGAAATATGTGGCAAAATTTATAAATATTTGAAGAAATAGCCTGGACTTTTCCTCTGTTTTGAAAATAAGAGTGTTTTGTGATTGAAGATAAATGAGAACTGTAACTGTTTCAAAAGTCTTTTGTCCCTTAATCAGACTGGTTTACGTTTATAAGCCACAATAAAATTAATTTATAATGTAGTTATAAGTCATACTTATATTATTGTTCCCCAGAGTTGAAATGGTTTTAGGTAGAAAAGTCACAACACAGTTATATTGTTCTGATGGATAGGAGAATTACTAGGGGGAGTAGTGTAAAAATGGAGAAGTAGTGTAGATGGAGATTTTGACAGAACTCTGGTTTTTCACCTAAAATGCCCTGGGAATGAATATGATTGCTATTTAAAAAAACTTTTTATTTTTTATGTTGAAATTTCTATATCCTAGCACACAGTAGCAGATGAAAAATTATTTATAGAATGAAGAAAATGAATGAATAAATATATAGAAAATTGTACCCAGTCACAATAGTACAACAGAAGGAGGTTTTTCATACAATTTAGAAGCTCCCAATTCCTTTAAAATACATTTTTCTAATATTTTTATTGCTTGGATATTAGCAGTAAATCATATAGGCTGGAATCCAGTGCAAGTCAACAGATATTTTTCCATGCAACCTATTTTGTAAATTGACTTGTAAGTGTTGTTTGGTTTAGCTTTTGTATCACGTTGATCATAACTGGATGTGTGTAAAACTTAAACTCAGACTGAGTCAAGACACTTAACAATATCCAGTGAATTTGGTCAGTGCTGGCATGTCAGGTCCAGGATTAGCATGCTTTTCCATCATAACTGGGAGTTTGAACAGAATTAATTAGTTGACTCAGTGATTTACTTTGACTGTTATCCTCATGGTTTAGCACAGGGGTCCACAAGCCCCGGGTTATAGACTGATACCAGTCTATGGCCTGTTAGGAAATGAGCTGTGGACAAGGGAGGGAAGCATCATCTGTATTTGCAGCTGCTCCCCATTGTTTGCATTACTGTCTGAGCTTCACCTCTTGTCAGATAAGCAGTGGCATTAGGAGCGTGAACTTTATTGTGAATTGTGTGTGTGAGGGATCTGGGTTGCGTACTCCTTAGGAGAATCTAATGCCTGATGATCTGAGGTGGAGCTGAGGTGGTGATGCTAGTGCTGGAGAGTGGCTACAAATACAGATAAACATTAGCAGTGAGTTTTGACTGCATAGAGACCATAATGAATCCGTTGCTTGCAGGCTCATATCAAAATAATTTCATAACAATTATTTCATTATATATTACAGTGTAATAACAATAGAAATAAAGTGCCCAATTAATGTAATGCACTTGAATCATCCCCAAACCATCCCTCTCCCCACAGACTATCCCCTGCTTTGTCCCTGGAAAAATTGTCTTCCATGAAACTGATCCCTGATGCGAAAAATGTTGGGGACTTCTGGTTTAGTTGACAAACCAGTTCAATAGGCTGGTACTTAAGCTAGTTTAAAGGTGAACTTTACACAAGTCACTTAAGTTCTTGAAAACTGTTTCTTCAATGGTGAAATGGGATAATACCTATCTCACAGGGGTTTGGTGAGGATGAAATACATCATTTGAAATGTCAGCTGTTTAGCACAGTTTTTGAGGAGGTTATTGTACCAGTGACTATTAATTCCTTTTCTATATTCCCTCCTGTTATGTTACTGTGTTACAGCTAAAGATGTGAAGAATTGAGTTAGTTTTACTTCTAATGCTTGAATGCTCCATTATGTTCAGGGCTTCCAGATCAAATGTTTAATCCAGTTAAATTTAATCTCAGATAAATAGCAAATAATTTTTTATTGTGAGACTGTTCCAAATATTGGTGGAATATACTTATTCTAAATATTATTTGCTGTTTATCTGAAATTCCAATATAACCGAGTATACTTTTATTTGATAAATTTGGCAACTCTATTACTACATGCTGAATTTTACATTAATTAGCAATTGATATTTCTTTTTAATATTAATGATATTAAATAAGTTCAAAATGGATAAAAAGTATATAATCGCTAGTTATTTGTGCATTAAAATAATTATATTTTACAATGAAAATGTTAAAATAATCACATTTGACATAAAAAATTTTGGTGTGGTTTTTATTATAAATGCCTGACTTTTTGAATTAAAAAAATGTTGTAGGGAGTGAGGAGAGAGAGTAAGTGAGAGAGATGGAGGGAGGGAGGGGTGAGAAATGTTGTGAATGCACCTTTTGTTGTCAATCAGTTAATTAATGAAAAAATCATGCTTAAGTGATTAATAATGGTTTAATTTATCTTTAAGTAGTGAAATATGATAGCAAATCCCATGAATGTTTTCAGCCACACCTGAGACATTGTGACTGGATTGAACATGTGATGTTTTGTAAACTGTGGAGATTATGCAGTCTGTTCCATCTGGATCCAGCATCATGTTTAATTGAGCTTTGTTTTACATTGTTTCAGCATTTATAATAGTAAATAGTAATGAGAATATATATTTTTTCCAGTGCAATGGTGTACTTGTAATACTTGTAAATTGCAAGTTTCTAATTTGCAATTAATTTGCAAATCTTGTAATTCCTACTTTGTAGCCTTTTAAAACTAAATGAACATCAAATTTGTTTTAAATGCTATTTTAAATGTTTTTGTATTTTTATATGACTAATACTTTTTTCCTAATTAATAGATATTATATACCCATTATAGAAAATTCAGGATTTATGGAAAATTAGATGGAGGAAAAATGACCCCATAACCAAAAAAAAAAAAAAAAAAAAAAAATTGCTCGTGGCTTTTAGGTATTTTAGTCTTGACCTTTTTTTCTATACATATTTTAGATTGGTATACTTATTATGTTATAATGTAGCAACGTGATATAATTTTATTGGGCTACTTAATGTTATGTCCTGTTTAATCCCGGAGTTTACTCAGCCACTCCCACACATTTAGTCAGTCATTTAGTTTGGTTGCAGGTTTTTACTTGAAGTAATGTTGAGATGAGCAATTTTGGTCATACAGCTTTTATATTGTTGTGATTTGGCTTTAGGCTAGCTACCAAAGTAGAATTTTAGTGGTTCAAATAAATATATAAGTTAAAAGATTCTAGGTACACACTTTCAAAACTATTGTCTGAAGGGTTTGTGCTTATTTATTTATTTATTTATTTATTTATTTTTGAGTTGGAGTCTCTGTCGCCCAGACTGGAGTGCAGTGGCCGCTCCCAGCCACCGCAGCCTCGACCTGCTGGGCTCCGGCGATCCTTCCGCCTCAGCCTTCCATGTAGTTGGAACTACAGGCATGCGCTACCATGCCCGGCTAATTTTTTGATTTATTGTAGAGATGAGGTCTCGCCAAGTTACCCAGGCGGATCTCAAACCCGTGGGCTCAGGCAGTCCACTCACCTCCATCTCCCAAAGTGCGGGATTACAGGTTAAGCCACCGAGCCTGGCTTGTGCTTATTTTTGTCAGCTCTGGACGTGTATATGAGTTCCTGCTTTGTTTTACAATTTCTTATATTTCCCAAAGTATTTGCTAATCTGCTAATTTAAAAAACTTTAAAATTTTTACATATTATTATTATTATGGTTAAACCCTTGTAAATGTGTTTGACCACTGACATGTTTTAGGTTATTTTACTTTTTGTGCAATTTAAATCAAATCTTTAGAGTAGCACTGTGCTGTCAGCACATGAGGGGAGCATCACAGCTACTTGTTGCTTGAGTATTTATATGTGAGTAGAATATTATATAAAATGTCATCATTGAACAGTTTCTTGTTTTACCTGCTTTATATCATTATAATTTTGAAATATTTTAAATTTTCAAAGTATACTGTACTTAGAATAGTCTGTTATTTCTTACATTTAAACAAAATTGCAAGGCCACAAAAAATGAACACATGTTCACTTGGAAATGAGATTATTATTACTCTGTGAAAAGAACAGCCCATTTGTTCTTTTGTAATTTGTAAGCTTTCAGATTATAACAGTTTCAAGTCTCTGAGGATCATACCAACTGTTAAGTCAGAGGGTACAAACAACCAATACCTCGTACAGCTGTTTTCTTCTCTAGTACTAAATATTCTCATTAAGTGCTTTTTCTCATTCACTTATTTCCCCTTTTTTTGGTGTGTGTATGCTGTACAGCTACCCCTGCCAACTTGTAGAAAAGGGAAACAATATTTTGCATAAATATTTTTTATCCTTCTCTTTCTAAAACACATTTGTTTTACTCTTTAAAAACAGTGGCCAAGAATCTGAAAGATTCCAGAATACCAGTCAGCTTTCTATCATATGGAGAGGGTTTTTGCATAAAGCAAAATACCTGTCTGGTCTCTGCCAGTATCCAAGATTTGAGGTGAAAGTAGAGCCAAACTTTTATTCTGTGGAGAGGGAGGGAGTCAGGTAGCAGTTGTGATTCCACTCTCATGTCTAAAATCTTGAAAAGAAAAGAAAAGAAAGGAAAAGAAAGCATGCAGGTCAATGCCACCTCTCAGTTGTTTGGTAGTTGTCTAAAACTGTAGTGCAGTAGATGAATTATAGCTTTTTTGACCCTAATAGGTTGGGAATTGGCTAAGGTCCAAATGGCACCATCCTTTTTCTTTCTCATGAACTTTAAAAAAGAAAACTCTCCAGGATTAAGGAGAAAGAATCATGCAGGCTGTTGTTACCTATCCATTCTCAAGAAATACAGCTTTTTGAGGCATGTTCCCGTAGTATTCCACATGTTGGCATTATTTGCTTTCAAGTCTATTGAAGTAATGTATTTTTACTGTTTTGTGTTAGAGATTTGCTGTAATTAGTTCAGCACTTGTTGGTCATATACTGTCTTTGATGAGTGCCATATTAACTTGATATACTCAGAATACCGAGTACTATAGAAAATTGAAAAACAAACAACTTTACAACACTACAAATAGGTTTATATAACCAAATACTACCAGTGGTTGAATAGGTCATTTTTTTTCTGTTTCTTTTTTAATATTTTATTTTACATATGTGGAGTACAATTCAGATGAGGTATACAAGTGGACATCATACAGGTAAAGTTTAGGCTACCCTTTGGCCCCACTTGACCTGGTTTGAGATCAGGTACCCTTATTGATGTTGTGTCCCTACCCCCACCCCCACCCTAGCAATATCCCACTACTGCCAATCCCTTTCTCACAGTATTATGGTAAATGTTCAGGGTCTGCTTATGAGTAAAAACATTTGGTTCTTTGTTTCTGTGATGGATCACTGAGTATTATATATTCTAAATCCATCCAAGTTGCTGTGAAGTCTGTATGTTTATCCTTCTTTATGACTGTGTAATATTCCATTGTGTATATGTACCACATTTAAAAAATTCAGTCCAGTTTCAATGGGCAGCACGGTTGGTTCCATGTTTTTGCTATTGTGAATAGTGCTGCAGTAAACGTGTGTGCAGTTATCTTTTTTGTAAAATGATTTGAGTTCCTCTGGTTATATTCCCGGTAGGGGAATTGCTGAGTCACTTGGAATATCAATTTCTAGTTTTTTTAGAAATCATCATACTGTTTTCCATAGAGATTGAACTAGTTTGCATTCCCACCAGCAGTGTAGAAGCATTCCCTTTTCTCCACATCCTCACCAGCATCTGCTGTTGTTTCTTTTATTAATGGTGGTCATTCTTACTGGGATTAGGTGGTAACTCAGTGTGGTTTTGATTTGCATTTCTCCAAGCACTTTTTCATGTGTCTGTTTGCTGCCTATATATCTTCTTTTGAGAAGTGTCCATTCATGTCTTTGCCCACTTTTTATGGAGCTGTTTGTTTTTTTCCTTTCAGCATGTTTGAATTCCTTGTAGATCCTGGATATTAGACCTTTGTCAGATATACAGTTGGCAAGCATTTTTTCATTCTGTAGACTGTCTCCCCTCTCTTTTGGTGGTTTCTTTTACTTTGCAGAAGATTTCAATTTAATGAGGTCCCACTTGTCTGTCTTCTCTCTTACAGCATGGATTTTTTTTTAATTAGGAGTTTTATTGGAGTTGTGTACTCCAATTTCTATAAGGTAGTCTCCTGCATTTTCTAAGATTCTTATAGTTTGAGGTTTATGTTAGATCTTTGATCCATTTAGAGTTAATTTTTGTGTATGGTGATCCATAGGGGTCCTGTTTTAATCTTCTGCATGTGGTCAGCACCATTTACTGAATAGGTTCTTCTCTCCCCAGTGGTTGGTGGTGGAGGCTTTGTTGAAGATTAGTTGGTTGAGAGTTGAGGTTTTGCTTCTGGAATTTTTTTTTTTTTTTGAGTTGGAGTCTCACTTGGCCGCCCAGACTGGAGTGCAGTGGCTGCTTCTGGCCACCGCAGCCTCGACCTGCTGGGTTCCGGCGATCCTTCCGCCTCAGCCTTCCAAGTAGCCGGAATTACAGGCATACGCTACCTTGCCCAGCTGATTTTTTGATTTATTGTAGAGATGAGTTCTCGCTGCTCAGGCGGGTCTCAAACCCGCGGGCTTAGGCCATCCACTCACCTCGGCCTCCCAAAGGCACGGGATGACAGGCTGAGCCACCAAGCCCGGCTGAAACCAAGTTTTAAAGAAGCAAAACCCCTGCACCTCCTCATAATGTAGCAATAGACTTCAATTTAAGTAAAATGTATGGCCTAACATCAAGGATCTACAAGGAACTCAAATGTGCTGAAAATAAAAAAAACAAACAGCCCCATTACAAAGTGGGCTAAAGATATGAATAGACACTTCTCAAAAGAAGA